>NC_083465.1:28116958-28154458 GCF_030014155.1 Tachysurus vachellii
GTTAAGATTAAACTATGTATATAATAACACCTTGATTATGATCTAGACCAGTGAGATTCTTTTATAAATGAGTATAACTGATTATATTCGAATAAAATGTAGCCAAGATGTACTTTATATAATCAGAATTAACGATGATAAATTTAAACTTCACGTGTGTTTTGTCATTTTGGACATTTTTGTTCATGGGGTGGGATCACTGCTCCCCCTGTTGGTGGCCAAGAAAATAATGCAACTGAAAATATTCCTACAGTTTATGACTTCTGAAAGAACAACTATGAATTATGTTCAATGTATACTATCACCACACACACACACACACACACACACACACACACACACACAAACACACACATATATATATATATATACATGTATTTCCCCCCACGTGCACATTCAGGAAACACATCAGCTGAACAAATCTGAATCATAAACATAATGTGTATAAGACACATAAGCAGGTAGACGTGATCGGTCTGAAATCTGAAATTATGCAAAATGAAAAATAAAATAAAAAAAAATAAACAAACGAAAAACTAGAAAGTGAGTAAAGTGAGTTTATGTGATTGTGCGCGAGTGGCGCTTTGTGAGCGCGCGCGCATGCCAGTGCATTGGTGTACGCGCGCGCACTGGAAATCATTTCGTTTTAGACGTCCTAGGAGTTATTTATAGTCTAATTAATATAAAAAACCTAAGGAAATGAGCACGTGATCTAAGCACCTCACGAGCAGTGCTTCCACCCGCACGCGCGGTATAACGGAGATTTTCTCTCTCTCTCTCTCTCCCTTTCTCTCACTCTCTCTCTCACTTTCTCTCTCTCTCTGTCACTTTCTCTTTCTGTCTCTCTCTCTCACTTTCTCTTTCTGTCTCTCTCTCTCTCACTTTCTCTCTCTCTCTGTCTCTCACACACACTTTCTCTCTCTCTCTCTCTCTCTCTCACACACACTCTCTCTCTCTCTCTCTCTCTCTCTCTCACACACTCTCCCTCTCTCTCACACGCACTTTCTCTCTCTCTCTCTCTCTCTCTCTCTCTCTCTCTCTCTCTCTCACACACACACACACACACACACACTCTCCCTCTCTCTCACACGCCACTTTCTCTCTCCACACAACAACCTGCACTCTACGGACAGAGAGAAGAGGAATCGCCCGCCTGCTGGGGAATGTTTTCCTACGCATGCACGTGGAGAATAACGGATTTATCAGGCGGGAGCTCGTGCGCAGGGGAAAAGGCGGAGAGAACAAGAGGAGAAAAAAATAATAACGGAGACCTGCAACGAAAACGCTGTTCACACACACACACACACACACACACACACACACACGCACAGAATATCACACACACACACACATATGCACACACCGCGCGCGCGCGCGCAAAAATCCTTCAAGAGATGAGCGCGAGGCTTTTTTGAAATCCTTGCGCGAGCGCGTCCCAACCGGCACGAGCCGTTGGGCGTTTAAACTGTAACGGAAAATAACGTTCGTTTCATTTCTTTTATTTCATCGTGTTTTATTTCGGTCGTCGCTGCTGCTCTAAAACACACAGAAGGACTACGGAGAAACGCCGTGTTTGTGTTCGCGTGTCACCATGAAAATACGCCACTACAGTAAGTCACAATTCACATCAGTTCTCATTATCAGCTACATTTTAGCCTCCTTTTATGTAGCATAAAAGCTAACCATCAATACCAAAAATGGTCCTGAAGCTGTCTTTAAAGTCTCTTTAAAGAATATCTCTGCTACATATGATAACATTATTATTAAAAAAAAAAAAAACATTATTATTTATTTTTTTTTTCAAACTAAACAAATGATAAATGTTTGTAAACACGGCTTTGTGCGCGCGCGCGCGCGCGTGGGGACTCGATATCTAACATACTGTATATATATATATATAATATATAATATACTGTATATAATGTGCGCTTTGGTGTGTTGATTATACAGTTTAGTCTCCTTTCCAGTCAGCTGTGTGTGTGTTCTGTCTTCCAGGTGAAAGTTTGCCAAACAAGCAGCTTGCTGTGACCCCACAGAGCTTCTTATTTGTCTCCTGAACTGAAATAAGAAATAAGAAGGAAGTTTCATGATGAAGAGGAGACAGAAGCGCGTGCTGCAGATGGCGTTTTTATTCACTCTGGCTCTTATTTTCCTGCCCAACGTGGGTCTGTGGTCACTGTACAGAGAGAAGCACCTGATGAAGGCGCACGAAGGAGACGAGCAGGTAAGTCAGTGGCAACTTCCGGTCCGTTTAGAGTCCATTGGAGAAATGGACCACCGTGAAGCACAGCATCAACTTGGTGTATTGATGCTCTGTCGTCACACGGTGACATTGTTAACGCTCCTGCGGTTACGATGGAACAAACCGACATGTCAATGATCGTGATCATGAAGAAGTACCGTCGTTCGTTTCAACAGTTAACAGATTGCTAATCTGGTGAGAAATATTGGAGATGTTGGTGCAAAGCCCCAGAATACAGTGACGGTATACAAGGAGGTTCACCAGACGCTTGTTTAAGCCAGTTATCGATCTACGAAATGATGAACATGGTGAGTGTGAAGCTCTGGCAGCTGATCTCTCTGAGCAATGTGTACATCTTTCTGGAGATAAAGCCAGGTATTTGAACTGCATTATGGGTAATGTAGGGAAACTGCATTTCATTGGGATGTAAATCCTGGATGCTATTAAAGGTATTAATGCCTGCTTACAGCATGAATTCTGTTGAGCAAAGTTTTAACTCGACTAAACGATTTCTTGCCCGTTTCACATCGGTTCCTGACAAATATGTCTTTTTTTTTTTTGTACTCACAGATTCGACACTTTTAATTAGCATCCTGATATAACACGCAGCCAAACAGAGAACACAAATAACTCGCTGGTAAAACGGAATTTAAAGTTTTGAATCAATTGGTAGATCATTGCCTTCTTGAGTTAATACCTGATTCGTGTGCTTCCTCTGCTGAATTGCTGCTCATGGGACTTCATACAGTAGCGCACTCAGAGGTCAGCACTATCTGTGCTCTTCTACATACATGAGCTCATAGGTTCCCACAATCGCCTAGCGTCGCTGAGATCGACGGACGAGAGAGAGTAAACACCTCCGTCTCAGAAAGCACAGATCATTTTTTGCTCTCGCGGATATTTATGGCATTGCTGGGATTTTTACATGTGATCTCCGGCTTGGAGCCCAGTGTGTGGAGTTTAATATGGAGTTCTATGACATTACTAAGACTGACTTTTGTAGGATAAATGTGTGTATTTGGTTTTGACTCCGTTTCGTTACCGAAGTCATACGTGTGCTATACGCGTGAAGTTTTCTTGGTTCTAGCAACGACTGAAAGGGTTCTTGAAACTCGACAACAACACAAAATATCACATGGTCATGGATTCGTGCAGAGTTTCAGCATCCTGTCTGCTCACAGTGATGATGGGTGATATATAGAAGTCTGTTTGAGTTTCTGAATCTGTTTGTTTTGTCTCATACTTTAATTTTTTACATTTTGTTTTTGCGGGCCACACGATGACAGCCAATTCAATCCATTCGATTCAATCTTCATCCAATTCTGATGAACAGAAGCTGAATGTTGACAGGGACAGAAATATCACAGGTTCTTTTACAGGGATTTGTCCTTTCTGCGTCTGCTCATGTTCTGCACCTTAGCTAAGATGAATCAGACGGATCTGACATGCTCGCCTAGGCAGAAATCTAGTGCAATTAGAGGAGGTTTGACAGGTAGGTCTTCCTGCTATTAGCCCTTTACCCTGCTTTTATTCTCTGGCTAGAACATTCTAAAGGCCTCATAGTGCAGAGACACTTCATTAATGACATTCTATGAATGGGAAAAGTCTTGTGTACTGTAATGAAGTCCGAGACCATATTTTTAATATACGAGAAGACCATCCGAATGAACGTATACATGAAAGGTGGATGAAAGAAAGAAAGGGGCGTCTGAGATCAGACCCGTTCCCTAGATTGTATCACACGTTTCCTGAATCAAACAAGAACTGGAGTTTGCAACGAGGAAGAAAAATCCCTTCCTTTTATTGTGCCTATGTAAAGAAAATTGACAGCTTAGCTCCAATACGCCCTGGAGAACACCAGTGACTAACTCCCCCTGTGTTTACCCTCCTTTGTTGGCCAGGAGCAATTACTTGTGATTGGATCAGTCGAATCCTCTTTCATTGATACTGGGTGAAGCTCAGCTGCATACCAGTTCTGAGAAAATGCCAGATGACGAGAGATCCGAGTCCTGCCACTAAAGCTCCTGTTTCCTAAGAAGCCAGTGTAATTCTTAGTCATTTTTCCTCTCTGATTTCCTTTTGTTTTTATTCTGTGAGCATTACACAGAATCGTCTGCGGCCCGTATCACTGAGCGCTAAACAGTGCGTGTGTGGTTTCACACAACGTCACCACTATGAGATGGACAGCGTTGATAACCGTGTGCCAACACAGATAACCTTTTCTCAGTGTTTTAACGAGGACTGAAATCAGCAGCAGAAAAGGCGACAGAGTTTTACACAGAGCTGGACTACACACTCATCCCATCTGAGTAAGTCAACAGCCAGACCTGCCCTTTACTGCCAGATAGCATGACGATAACGAGAGCGTATCAGAAAAGAAGGAGGAGGAGAAGGAACAGTGCCGCACAGCCTCATGCATTTTCAGCCGGCTCTCCTCAGATCCTGTGTTAATCCACCCTCGGTTACGTCAGGCCAGATAAATGAGGAACGCTTTTGTCACTTTCCATTTGCATGCATAGTGACAAGAGGAATAGAGATGGAGTAATTGCAATTCCCCTTGGTGTCAAAGCAGAGAGACGCGTTATGGTAATGGACAAGTCGAACTGACACTGGGGCTGATTTTGGGATGATTTGAATAGAACACACACACACACACACACACACACACACACAGACCAAATCCCACAACGAGGCTGAGTAATGTTTTGTATAGCAGGAGTTTGCATGAAATTATAGACTGGAAAAAATGAAGTCTTGTCGTCCCGTCATGAGAAATTCCCAACCAGTACTTTTAACTCGCTGTGACACTGCGGTAGACTTGAGTAATGGACTGCTGGCTGCGATCATTTTAACAATAGTCATATTATCCCGATTTTTGTTAGCACACTTACAGTCTACATTATTCAAACATATTGTTTTAGAGACATGGGGTAACCAGGATCGACGAGTGAGGCAGAAAGAAATGTTTATGAAAGTGGCAAAATAATGCTTAGATATACAAGGAAACCACACATCCTCATTTACAGTACATATATCCCTATACCACATTTCATTTATATATCATAGACATACATATACTCCGTGTGGGCAAAAGTATGTGCACCCCTGACCATCACACCCACATGCGGTGCTTTTCCAAACTGCTGCCACAAAGGTGGAAGCACACAGTTATATAGAATGTCTTTGTATGCGGTAGGATTCTGCTTTCCCTTCACTCCAACTAAAACATCCAAACCTGTTCCAGCATGACAATGCCCTGGTGCACAAAGCAAGCTCCATGACAACATGGTGTGGAGGTTAAGGTTGGAGTGGAAGAAGGTTGGAGTCTTCTGCATAGTGCCTTGACTCAACCATACAGTACCATGCTATGAGGCGAAGTGTAACTCACACGACATCACAGACATGCTTGATTTCACTAAGGTTTTTTTTGTAGCTGATTGAACAGAAATCTCCACAGCCACGCTCCAATATCTAGTGTACAGCCATCCCTAAGGAGTAGAAAAGCTTACAACAGCAAAGAGGAGTAAGATGCTCAACAAGCACACGAGTGTGACGGTCAGGTGCGTCCACATCCTTTTAAGGCCATCCTTAAAAATATTCTTGTTTGCCGTAACCCGACCGACCATGTCAACTTAGGACCGACTCAATTATTTATTTTTTTTTGCTTTAAGTCCGACCGACTTGCCGGTTGTAAATACAAATAAAAAAGCAATAAAATAAAATTTATTCATAAATATATAATATATTTTAGTAAGTATTGTAAATATATAAATTTCCCAGGCCTACATACAAACGAAGGCTACGTTCTTTCTTTTAAATAAAAACCCGTGACGTCATCTATGTTTACACTTTCGGTTAACGGATGTCACACTATGGCCTGTGCGTTCGCTTCGTCTCATCCTCTCATTCACTGTCAGAGTCAACGCCATCGCGCTTGCGGCTGCAGTAAACAAAATGTTCGCGGTCACCGTTCCAACAAATTTGTTTGTGGTCTATACCACAAATTTGTTTGTGGTCAGTGACGTCACGATATGCTAATTTGTTTAAATTCATACCTACGTAATCACCATCACCAAAATTGTACTTTTTTTCTTTTTTAAATTGAAACTTGAAAAAAAAATATAGACCTACCTACCGACCCTGTTACTGTTACTGCAAACCAAAATATTTTTAAGGATGGCCTCATCATATAGTATGCTGATTTTACTTTAAACAACTTTCCATCCTGAACATCCAGCTGGCGAGATACCTCCTACTGTAGGGTGTGAAAGGTTCTCATTAGACGAAACCTTCTGCAAAGATGTGCACAACCATAACTGGAACTGTAGTATTCCTCAATTCTAATAAACCTTCTGCCACGTTTTAGCGTTGATTAAAAAAACCTGTAATAAACAGATCATTATAGATCATAATGGCTTAAATCTACACGCTCTCCATCCACATATGAGTTTGATCATATAAAGATGATTTTTTTTTTTTTTTTTCATTCCCTTGTCATTTGCTTTTACTGAGCAATACACTGTTGCTCAGGCAAATGAAGAGGCCACATGGAGCCACATGGAGTTACTGAACTGAATATCTAATTGAGCTGTACGGGGATGGAATCACATGCTGGAACCTAATGGAGCAAATTCATTTTTCCATCTGTTCACTTAATTCATCACCATAAGGCTGTTTTGCAGTAATTGTGCTTTCTTATGTACGGTGCTAAAAATGATAATTACTTCTTTTTTTTTTTGGAATGATTTTTTTGGCTCTCGGTCTATTCACGTTTTTTTTTTTTTTTTTTTAATGTGCAGATGTGCGTTTTATTTGCACATTTTATTTCGTTTTCACAGCATCGTCAGCGCATACCACACACCTTAACTTGACCGCAGTAACAACAGCCCAAGCGTCTTTAGAGAAAAAACATTTAATTTTTGATTACTCTGATGCGCCTCATGAGGCGATTTGAAGCACCATCTCCCAGATTAAAGAGCATTACATACAGCATGTGTGTTATGCAGCAGTGGAAGGTGATATGAATGCACTTCATCTCCACCTCATGAAACAATGCGAGATGGACCTATCGAGGCTTGTGTGCTCCATTAAGCTAATAACTATACTACAGGAGATGGAAAACCTCTTAAGCACCCTTATTGTTCAATCACTCCTGCATTTTAACAAGGAGATTTGACCCACAGTGCGATGCATGATTATACACCATAACCGTCAGCATTTCATCTTCAGCCGCCGAAGCAGATACGGATGAAAAAGGTTCTCTCTCGTTCTTGTCCGATCCACGTTATTTATCCTGTACTGTGAAGAGAAACGCTGGAGTAAATTTATATCCACTTTGACTGACTCCTCCACCCAGGCGATTGTTATTCAAGGAGAGCGAACCCTCTTTTGTTTTATGGCTCTTCTTCAGATCGTGTGCAGATTTATGGCATTAAAATCCACCGCACAAGGTGATATTTGTCATCGCCATAACATAACAGCAGTAAAATGAGACAGTGGGTTTAACTCTGTCTGAAAACCTGACTTTAAAGCCTGCAGGCTGGTGAGTCCTGGCATATTACCGCCGTTTCGTGCGTAACAATCAATCGCGACGATCCGAATGCTACTTGTTTCCTGTTAATAGTGCTAAACAGTATTTATGATCTTTGCACTGAGCCACAGCATTTCATTCATAATGAGAATCCTTGTATTGACTCATGGTGCTGGCACACAGTGATGGACATGGATATCAGGTATGAGAATACAAAAAATACCGTTCAGAGTGTAGAAAGAAAATATAATCGATGTAGGAGCATATACAGAACTACGGAGTCTAGTTGAGTGACAAACCAATTTTAATAGCACCATGAATTGTACAATAGGAACAGTTGCCTTGAAGTTCTGTATTACATAATCCTAATGAATTATATTGTGCTTTTGTACATTTTATTATGTAACATTAGGTGTACGGACAGATTAGATAGATGACTAGTTCAATGTAGTTTTTGGATGTTCCTTTCAATCAAATGAATCAGCTGTATATTGCCTATCTCAGGCGTCATCGGGTATCAAGGCAGGATACACCCTGGATGGAGTGCCAACCAATCGCAGGGCACACACACACACTCTCATTCACTCACGCAATCACACACTACGGACAATTTTCCAGAGATGGCAATCAACTTACCATGCATGTCTTTGGACCGGGGGAGGAAACCGGAGTACCCGGAGGAAACCCCCGAGGCACGGGGAGAACATGCAAACTCCACACACACAAGGCGGAGGCGGGAATCGAACCCCCAACCCTGGAGGTGTGAGGCAAAAGTGCTAACCACTAACCCACCGTGCCCCCCAGCTGTATATTAGTGCAAGATAAACAAGTACAGTGATACCTTGAGATACGAGTTTAATTCGTTCCGTGACTTTGCTCGTATCTCAATTTGCTCGTATCTCAAAGCAATTTTCCCCATTTAAATGAATTGAAATCCCATTAATCCGTTCCAGCTCGCAAAATTCCACTCCAGTTGTTTTGTTTATGTGTTTCGAATATAAAAAATGTACAGTACCTGTATTTATAAATGACAAATATTGTATAAAAACATACAGTAATAAAAGAGAATGTTAAAAAAAAAATGGTTTTACTATAAAGTGTATTATTTACCTTGGAGATCAGACGACTTGAGCTAACGGAAGATGCGCACGGAGGTTGAGGGAGGAGTAAACAGGAGGAGTAAACAGGAGGAGGAGTTAGGAGGAATTACACTTTCACTTTCGTTCACTTACTCGCTACTGTACACTCTTAATGCTACTGTACACTCTTAATGCTACTGTACACTCTTAATGCTACTGTACACTTAAATGGAACTTAACTAAACTTCACTAAAATTAACGAACTTAACTAAAATTCTCTTAACTTAACTGAACTTAATTGCTACACTTTCTGTTTTCTTTACATTCATTTTGCTTAATTTTCTTCATCGCTTTTCTCTTCACTTGTTTTTGCCTTTTTTATCACGCTTTCCTCACTAACATCTGCCGGTCGTTTTAATAAAAACCTGTCCAAGGAGGTTTGTTTCTTCCTCCCTTTTATTCACTACCGGATGTTCGTATCTCACCCGTGGCTGTTGGGGATCTTTGTTTCGGCGGCGGCTCGGATGCTTGTAAAAATTTCTTCGTATCTGAAGGCAAAAATTTGGTCGAATCACAGCTCGTATGTCAATGCACTCGTATCTCGAGGTATCATTGTATTACCTAAGCAGTTTGTCCTAGGTAGCCATCGTCACTGCTGTGTCTTATTACCTGTGTTTTTAACACATCAGGAAACACGTCCAGTGCCCTTTAGTCTTTTTCAGATGTAATGGTTCACCAGCAAGCTCTTCCCTCTGCATTCAATCGATCGCTAGGGCCTGTTGGTTTTCTTTCTCCGAAGTAATCACATCACCCTTTGTTTATCCTCCACCTCATAACCGAATTGTGATCGATTGAGAGCATGTCTCATACTGTCTTGGTCGTAACCCTGAGACTATGAATCAAACATGAAGGAAGATGCTGGAAGGCTGTAGTTGGAATTGCAAATAGGGTCTCTTACTTGGAAATGATTCACACTGTGCTATGGCTAAATACAACCTGCTAATGCTATTACTTTTTTATCCTGAAAGCCTAATTATAACTGCGGACCAACATGAAATGTTCTTGACAGCAATCAGAAAGAGCTTTATAATTGTCATCACTCGTGTCTTTTACCTTAATTTGAGACCTATTTGCAGATGAAAGTAAAATTAGCTTTGAACATAATGTAGAACATAGAGTATTAGCTGTTTCACTGATCTGTAATAGCAGATCTCTCCATTTCGTTTATAGCCAAGTAGACGTCTACCTTCTCGCATCTTTTCTTTTTTTAAGATTCTTCTTTTTGCCTCTATAATGAATTCACCTCCGTTTTAAAACCGTCTTTGCATTTCTGTTCATTTATTTCATATGGGTCAATGAGTAGAGGCCTTATTCAGTGCATGAAGCTATCACAGCACATTAAAAGTCCCTTATTTAGTTATTAGCATATTTGTGCGTCGTTTTTAAGAGTGAGCTGGTTTAATTAAATCCCAGCAGAACACATTTGAATCCTTAATGGAGAAAAAAAGGAAACCTGAGCTTAGTTTTTCAGCTGAGCTGATCTGAGTTTCTGTTCTGTGTGTGAACTGAAAAAAGCAGATTAAATATGTATGAGAGGACTCGGCACTGCAAGACGGATCAGCCAACTGACCTGGGAACAGTGAAAAGGCAGTATTCTCGCTGCACACACATTATTCTCCTAAGTCAGAATAATAAAAAAAAAAAATCACTTGGGCCGGGTGTCTGTGTGCCATCGGATATGGGGGGGAGTGGGGTGGGGGGTGTAGTTTGTAGGGGAAACAAGTTTGAGCTCTGAAAAGTGCAGTCAGTGGATAGATTAGCGTGTGTGTGTGCTTCCTTATCTCTGATAGGCCATGTCTCAGTCTCAGTATGAGTTGCTGCTTGGCCGCTTGCCTCCTCTCATTCCTAACAGCTTTGGCCCGAGGACTGCACTCTGTCACACTTCATGCACTTTGCCTATTTGATGTTAGCCATCTCACACACACACTGCTTCTGAGATCTCCTTTCTGGGCCGGCATCGATCCCTTAAACACATATGATTTAGTTTCTCACTTTAATTTGGCTTTGTTTATTCAGTGGGTTCTTCTGTACATGCAAAGAAAGAAATATAAAAAAAAATGAAGAGACCACATGTAGCACCTCAGAGAGTGGGTTAAAGCATATAGCAAAAACAAAAAAAATGAAAAAAATCACCAAAGCAGATTTATGAGTGGTTATGACATGGTGGACGCTCCTGCTGTTTTTCGGGGTCATTAGAAGACAAGCTCTTCTTTTCTTTCTCTCCTGCGTTCCAGTTATTTATGGCTTCTTGGCCACTCATGCAGCTGATACTAATTACACATGACTGTAAAGATTAATGGAGGACCTCTGTCTGACGCATCTGCCAAGTTTACCTTTATTTGACCTGACTGATGGATAGGAAGCTGCTTCAAAGATTTTTTAAGGATTCAACAGATCTCTCTGGTCAGTGCCGATCACATCGGATTATGCTTGAGTTCATATTGCACATTCATAAAACATTTCAACATTGATATAACACACATATTGAACATTTATAGCTCGTTTCGCGTCGACAGATATGCAGCTCCGTTTGTCTCACGGTGTCTTGCATGTTTCCATCAGCTCAGAATGGCGCAATATCTCTGTGCTTGTTTCTAATTACTGCTCATTGTTGGTAGAGTTTGTGACATTTACATGCAGAACATTTTAGTTAACACAGGAACTCACCATTGTTTTCATAGTCAGAGTGTACATTCAGTGTACAGAGTGTACAGAGTGTCCTTGGATGTCTTTACTGACATCCTAAACATTTCCCTGAGCAGTGCTGTGGTTCTAACATGCTCAAAGACCTCCACGATTGCCCTCGTGCCAGAGAAGTTTTCAGTGTCCTGCCTCAATGACTGTCGACCCATCGCACTCTCCATCTGGCCCTTACTCGCCTAAACAAAAAAGAGACATATATACGAGTGCTGTTCATTCGACACAATCATTTCTCTGCATCTGATTAAAAAGCTGCACCTGCTGGGCCTTAAAGGCAGGGTCTCCGATTTTTGAGAAATGCTTCAGAAAACTGAGTCGGGCTGAATAATAAAAAAAAAATCAAAAACAAAATTCAAAATAAACGTGTAGCCAGTGAGCAGAAAGGGCCCTTGTCAATATGGGTGGAGAGAGTGTTCAGTGCACATTGACATGGAGGATAAAAACAAAGAAAGAAAGCGAAGAAAGACTTACGATAAGGTAAGAAGTAGGACGTGTTAATATAGGATCAGCTTTCCAGCGCTGGAGAGAACTGAAGGAGCAGGAAGTTGGTCACATATTCACAGATTGGAGTTTCCTGAGTCAATAACTCCTGAGCTAAACACTGTTACTACACAAATAACACCTCTTTTCTATCGTAGTAATGTAGAGACGCAGCTACAACCGTGTTTTGTGTAGTAACAGTGTTTAGCTCAGGAGTTATTGACTCGGGAAACTCAACTTTACTTAAGACACCGAGGTGCTTTTTTCCTTCTCGATAGGTGAGTAACGTTGGTTTTGCTTTGTTACACAGAACTAATATATGTCTTTGTCCTTTACATGATTATGCTTGTGTGTCATTTTTGCTTGTTTGTTTATCTACAATCGTATTGTTCTTCCCTTCAGCTATGATAAAGACACATTTATTTCCATTAGTTGCCTGGGTTACGTATGTATGTGTGGGCGGAGCTATCAATACAGGGGTGGGACCCATTTGGGTTAGGGGCGTGTTTGTTTTGCTGATTTCAAATGTCGACATTGGCTTTCAAACATCGGAGACCCCGCCTTTAACGCCTCCCTCTGCATATGGAGGCTCTACTTCCTCACTTGGACACCTCAGTCAATCGGAGGTCAAACAGAAACTGCAGCACCACCACACTGAGCACTGGGGCCCCTCAAGGCTGTGTGCTCTGTCCACTGCTGTGCAATCTGCTGACTCACGACTGCAGCAATGCACAGCTTGAACTACATCCTCAAGTTTGCGCTGACACAACTTTGGTGGGTCTCATCAGCAAGAAAGATGAGTCAGCATTCTGACAGGAGGTGCAACAGCTAAAAGCTTGGTGTAGAGCCAACAACTTGTCTATGAACAAAAGTGATGGTGGTTGACTTCAGGAAAGCAGAGCGTGACCATTTGCTACTGAACTTTGACGGATTCTCTGTGGAGATTTTTGAGAGCATTAAATTCCTTGGTGTTCACTTGGAAGATAACCTTTTCTGGTCCCTCGAAATCAGCTTTCTCTACTTTATGGGCTGTATGGGCTGTTCTAAAGAGGGACTATCAAAAGCATCCTGAGCAGCTTTATCAATGCCTGGTTTGGGTATTGCACTGTCTCAGACCCTGCAGCACATGGTAATAACAGCTGAGAAGATCATTAGAAGCTATTTTCCCTCCATCACAGACATTTATATCACAAGCTGCATCTGCAAAGCCAAGAGCATTGCGGATGAACCCACACAGCGCTCACACAAACTACCTCTTCTACCTCCTACCATCTGGAAAAAGGTACCAAAGCATTCGTTCCCTCAACTAGACTGTGTAATAGCGTCTTCCCCCAAACCAACTGACACACACACACACACACACACACACACACACACACACAGCATTACATTTTAAGGCTACTAACTGCTTGTGTTTACAATCGTAGCATCTTTTGGTTTCTTTACACAACTACAGAACTATATACCGGTCACTGCTGAGTGAATACTATTGCTCAGTGGTGTATAGTACTGCATCTCCTGCACTGTCATCTGTTTTGCACACTTGCAACTTCATCTAAAACTTGTAGAACTATGTTAATGTACTTATTTGTAAGTTCTGTGTTGTTTTATGTAGCACCAAGGTCCCGAGGGAACGTTGTTTCTTTCACTATGCACTCCACAGGCTATATATGGTTGAAATTACAATAAAAAGAAATCGATGGGACATTTAAACTTTCAGTTTGGATTTACTTAAGCCATAAATTTCACTCTTGAATATTTGTTGGGGGCACGGTGGCTTAGTGGTTAGCATGTTTGCCTCACACGTCCACAGTTGGGGGTTCGATTCCCGCCTCCGCCTTGTGTGTGTGGAGTTTGCATGTTCTCCCCGTGCCTCAGGGTTTCCTCCGGGTACTCCGGTTTCCTCCCCCGGTCCAAAGACATGCATGGTAGGTTGATTGGCATCTCTGGAAAATTGTCCGTAGTGTGTGATTGTGTGAGTGAATGAGAGTGTGTGTGTGTGCCCTGCGATGGGTTGGCACTCCGTTCAGGGTGTATCCTGCCTTGATGCCCGATGACGCCTGAGATAGGCATCTTTCTTGCCATTAATTAATTAATTAATTTTTTGGTTAAAAAAATAAAAATAAAACTCAGTTAACTATCTATTTATTTCAGCATCATATTTCAGAGTGAATTTATTTCTCCCTCATGACTAAGGTTACTTATTTTACCTTTAAGTCTGATTTGACTCACTTTGACCCCAAAGTCCTTCAAAGAGGCTCATTAAATTGTACACGAGTCTGACTCAAGGCTGTAATGAAAGAGTGCCATATTTCTGTCTTATTAACACCATTTGCATGCTAATTGTCAAATTGGATGGTAATTGCAGGATGAAAATTTTTAATGTCTTCCTGAAGTACCGTCTCCACTCTCCCACAGTTGCAGTGAGCTGTGATGGAGTTTTAATTGCTGCATTAAGAGTTAAATTGGGTTTTAATCTTATTTGTTAACAGACTGGTAACAAATACCTACAGGTACTTCTGCCATCTTTCCATGAAGAGTTTAGAAGAATACTCTGCTATTCTTTTTAATCAGATGATGTCTATATTTATCTGTCTGTCTGTCTGTCTGTCTGTCTGTCTGCCTGTCTGTCTGTCTTTCTGCCTGTCTGTCTATTTGTCTGTCTGTCTGTCTGTCTGGCTGTCTGCCTGTCTGTCTATTTGTCTGTCTGCCTGTCTGTCTATTTGTCTGTCTGTCTGTCTGCCTGTCTCTCTATTTGTCTGTCTGTCTGTCTGCCTGTCTGTCTATTTGTCTGTCTGTCTGTCTGCCTGTCTGCCTGTCTGTCTATTTGTCTGTCTGTCTGTCTGTCTATTTGTCTGTCTGTCTGTCTGTCTGTATGTCTGTCTGTCTGTCTATTTGTCTGTCTGTCTGTCTGTCTATTTGTCTGTCTGTCTGTCTGTCTGCCTGTCTCTCTATTTGTATGTCTGTCTGTCTGTCTGCCTGTCTGTCTGTCTGCCTGTCTGTCTATTTGTCTGTCTGTCTGTCTGCCTGTCTGTCTGTCTGCCTGTCTGTCTATTTGTATGTCTGTCTGTCTGTCTGTCTGTCTGCTTGTCTGTCTGTCTGCCTGTCTGTCTATTTGTCTGTCTGTCTGTCTGTCTGTCTGTCTGTCTGTCTGTGTCTGCCTGTCTGTCTATTTGTCTGTCTGTCTGTCTGTCTGTCTGTCTGTCAGTCTAATCTACTGTCCCAGGCAGTAAATGCTGATCACTGACACTCACAATGCAGCAGTTTATTAGGTGCAAAAGGTGAAAGAAGGAGTCTTTGAGAGTAAAGAACAAAATAGTAAAAATACGGTCACACAGCCTTTGCTGCGTCGAGTCTCGGGATTAGAGATCTGAGCCCAGGAAGCTGGCAGAGTGCAGTGGTTTAGGGAGCGTCGTCTTCCATAGAAGTGAACAAACAAGGGGGAAAGAATGCAGCTAGTAATTTGCCAGACTCGCCTTTACCTGCTCTGAAGTGCTGCACTCCATCAATCTCTCTCTGCAAATCCAGGAGGTTCTAGATTGGCTTCCGTTGCTCTGATATGTTGGAGAAAGGTTGCCCCGTGGACACGCTACCACCCCAGATACCCAAAACATCGGTGGTGCTAAACCAGCTCTGTCCATTCAGTTCAAAAATGGCTGATTTCACTGTAACACTATAAAAAAAAATCCCTGAGTATGAACCATTACTGCAGAAACGATAACACATTACAGTAGAGTGAGTGCATTAATATTAACCTATAATTTATGTTATAGCCAGAACTATGCACACCTTCTGACCAATCAGGTTCAACCATTCCATCACGCTAACATGTGTACCATATAATACAGTGATACAGGCTGGTCAGATGCATTAATACAGACTCAAACCAGGTGACTGCATGCTCTAAGCAGGACATCTGTGTGACAGCTTTGTCCAGTACTTTATTTTGGTGAGTGTTTCAACATCCCTGCGTGTTCTTGATTCCATAAAGGTCATATGTCGTCTGTGTCCATTAATCTGACAAGTAAAAGGGGACGAGTGTGTGTGCAGCAGGTAGACAGAATTAGAGCCGTCACAAGTACAGACTTATAACAAAAAATTCTCAACGAAAATTTCACACAAGCAAATATGCAGTAAATGGCGCTCTAGAAGGAGGTCAAAAATACACATCATTGGTAAAATTGTAAAACAGTATTTGTGTATTTTATGAATAGAACCTGTATTTTTAAAATAGAAAATTGCAGAAAGTAAATAAATTTTAAAATTTTAAATAATTTTTTTTTAAATGAAAAATGACATTGTGCCTATTTAGCATTTTTTTTGTGTATCATAAACACGATATTTACTGTGTATCATAAAACACACAATACACATAAACTATGAATAAAGTCATGTATCTGTCTAGTCCCAGGTTATATTATAACCTATTCCTTTATATTATAATTCACTTTTCTTTTTTTTTTATAATGTGTTGGTAAATGTGAGAGAGATAGATATGTTCAGTATATAAACAATAAAACAATAAGAAAGGAAATCGGCATATTTTACTGAGTTTAAAGACTAAAATCCATTGTTTCATCCAAAGAGATTCGGTAGAGTCAGAACAGTAAGTAAAGCTTTGCTATTTAAACACTGCATGGTTCGCACCTGTGGCGTTGGGAGATTGCATTGATATCAAGGTCTGTAGGCGTGAATTGCCATGAATCCACAGGGGTTGGTTTGTAAGGGTGGTGCAGGAAGTTGGTGGTAGTTGGTGTCACAGAATTCTCTGTATTATGCTCCTGTATTACTCCTCGTTCAGACTGTTGTCTTCTCTATACAAAGTAGAGTGTGGAACTTGTCCTCCTATGTTTCGACATGGTCTATTAAAGCCATCGTTTGTGTCCTAATGTCTTAATCCTTACATTCATCACTTGATATCCTGAATGAAATCTAACAGGTTCTCATGACTTTATTTATTATTATGTAGCCAAAGGTTTATCCCAAAGCTTTTACATAGGGTTGAACTCAGAACAATTTTGGCTATATACCATATATATAAGTATTCTTTGTTTAAACTTACATCCTTGGCACATTGTACATTCATTCATTCATTCATCTTCTACCGCTTATCCAAACTACCTCGGGTCACGGGGAGCCTGTGCCTCAGGCGTCATCGGGCGTCAAGGCAGGATACACCCTGGACGGAGTGCCAACCCGTCGCAGGGCACACACACTCTCATTCACTCACGCAATCACACACTACAGACAATTTTCCAGAGATGCCACTCAACCTACCATGCATGTCTTTGGACCGGGGGAGGAAACCGGAGTACCCGGAGGAAACCCCCGAGGCAGGGGGAGAACATGCAAACTCCACACACACAAGGCAGAGGCGGGAATCAAACCCCCAACCCACACACACACACATTGTACATAATTACTGTTTAGCTGCTACTTAGCTTACAATTAAATATGAACAATATTGAGAGTATCTATTGAATTTAGTTCGTGGGTCTGTCTGTGTGCTCGTATCCGTGTACCATCTGCTGCTTGCTCATCTTGTAAGTGTCTGCGACTAAGAGTGCCTGCTAAGTGAATAAATGTAAAACTAAAACCCAGTGGAACAGAACATTATACTGGCAATAACAACACATATTTTTTTTGAAGAATGGCCCCATTTGGCAGCACTTTTGTCGACGTAAAGATTTCAATCACTGACATTCAGAGACGAGGCTGGTACAGCTGGTACTATGTGGTGACACGACCCCCCCTGTGTGTCGGCTGTGTGATTGACAGCTCGCTTTTTTCTTTTATTTCTCTCCATCTCTCTCTTTCTCTCTCTACCTTTCTTTCTCTCTGGTTCCCTCTGGCCCGGATCTGTTCCCTCGCCGTTCATACTCTTCGTCTGGCGTCTAATGAGAATTATCCAGCTGACAAAAGGAGAAAAAAAAATGATTTTCACTCTGTCAAATTATACAGAGAACTCAAATTCAACAAGGAGTAGAAAGTAAAAGCTTCAAAGCATGTGCTTCAAATGTGACTTCAGATGCTTCCGATTCTTGAAGCAAAATTTTGTTTTGTTGTGTCACTTCTGAATAATTAAGCAGAGACGTTTTTCCACCAGTTTCTCTGTACAGATCTGTAAGCGAGCACCATCCACATAAGCACAGCTCTCTTATGTGTCTTCTCCTCTGTGCTATTAATTTACACCCTACGCCTGTCTTTATCTTTCATCACAAGGATTACAACAGTGGGCCTCATTTATAAGGCTTTTAAAAAAGTTGTCCAATTTAGAAAAGTTTTACAAACGCTGGCAGTTAATGGCTGAAAGGCAGAAGTGGAAGTTTTTTTTTTCTAAAATAACAATAAACTGCTCATTAGTTTTTATTGATGTTAGTTTCTTTCTTTCTTTCTTTCTTTCTTTCTTTCTTTCTTTCTTATATATCTAATTTAGATCGAGACCCCTAAGCTCTTCCTTAAGTCACCGTGGATAAGAGAATCTGCTAAATGCTGTCATCATAATGAAAAATAGGCCATTTAACATGGAGAGTATATTACTTATAAATAAAAGTGCAGTAATCCATGCAAATTATACGAGAGCAAGTCGATCAGTTCAGGACCACAAGCAAAAGCCTAACGTTTTTCTTTTCTAATTTACAGACTTAACACGAACGCCAGATCCCTTGTGTAAATTCTCGTAGAACAATTTACAAATAAATCTGTTTGTATCCAGCTTGAAACACTCAGCTTGTTCTCCTGAACTTCCCGAGTGTCCTTTCATGCCGTCACACATTGTGAAGAAACCTCTAACTCGCAATACATCCACCCAGACCCTTTTGTGTGACCTTATAGATCAGAGAACCCAAACTGAGGCTTGTCCTCATGCTGAACCTTGCTGTCCTGAGATTAAAACTCCTGCATCTCCTCCTTTCGCCTATATTCGCCCTCTCTCTCTCTCACCTCCTTCACCATCTTCTCCCTGAGATCCTGAACCTGGATCCCCAGACACTCCTACTTCTCCTAGGCTTGATAGCACTGAGTCTGGTTATTTTTTTACTGAGTTTATGATTACAATAAACTGCGTGTTAACTTATGTTTACACTTTGACTCTGGTATGGTTATTTATATTCCCTTAAAACTATTACAACATCTGGGTCCTATTCCCATATAGTCGCTGTCAGGCGGAATCCTCGTATCTCCAAAACCGTTATTTTTTCAGGAAATTTAAAAAACACCGTACCTTATCTGCAGTGCACAGGGTTTAGTCCGCGTTGCAGTGGATTGTCTTGCGCTAAATTCCTGTCCTCAGACGAGCACCAGAACTAGCGGGGGGTCAAGATTTTTTTTTCTTTGAGCCCAGTGTTTTGAAGACATTTACCTCAGAAGACGTGTTGATTCGTTGCGACTCTTCTTGAGGAGAAATATGCCGTGAAGCTCTCCCGCGGAGTGAGGAAGAGGTGGACAGTTGAAGTGTCCAATGGAGTTATGAGATTTGCGCTCAAGCTATTTTCAAGACTTTAGATTGGTTAATAACTTAAAAAATAACAGACCCACGTGGGGACTGACCAATAGCATCGATATGTGAAAAAATATGAAATTGACCAAATTTGGACATACGAGGTTTCCGCCCGACAGCGACGTTATGCTTTATGACATCAATCATAATTTTTTTAAGGATTAATTCTTTAGTTTTGGGGCATTCTTAAGTTCCAAGATTTTTCTCAATAGTGTCATTTCTGTATATGACCAAGCTGGAGATGTGCTTCAGAAAATTCAGTCATTTATACCTCTTGTCTACGATCATCTCTAGGGACTGGCAGTGAATCTTACTTTGTCATTATCATTTTATAGTCCAAATCTAATATTTATCTAGTCTTTCTTACTTTCTGGTTTGGTCATAGCCCCTCCCAGTTCCACCTGTCTGATGTTAAACTACGTATAAAGCAGTTTCTCTAATAAAACTGAACCTTTGTGAAAGCTCAAGAAAATAGCCTAGCAGATACCACCTTGAACAGACAAATAGCTTAATAATATCAATATAAAACCTGTAGACAACAATATGAGATTTGTAGGTTTCTGTTCAGAGTACGTGTTCAAATAAAAGATGTGATTTCATTCATGGAAACAGTTCCACATCTATTTAGTCACTTTTTAACTGTGAGTCATTCAACTTACCATCTATGCTCCAGTGCGCACATAGCAGGTTGTCACACAGAATCTGGAGAAACTGTTTGCGTTTCATTGTGTTCATTTGTTTCCATGGCTCTGAAATGAGATCAACAGAAAAAAAATGGAGGTTAGAAATAGCTGAGAGATGGAGAACCATTGAGAACCTGAACAACGTCCTGTATTCCTTTATAAGGAAGAGAGTGTTACGTAATCAGCACTGTTCCTTTACACGTCATGTGATGGAATGTTGTATAGTGTGAAAGTCACCGATTCAGGTCATTACGGAGGTGTGTGAAAGCTTCTTTAACACCACACAAAACTGACAACTCTGCCTTTGTGAGTCTAATAGTACAGAGCTACAGTAGATGGCTAAAATTCAGTGCGGACAGAAAGACTATCACATCTGGTCACTTCTTTGTATCATGTTCTCACGTCTGTTACACTTTTGGGGGCCACTGACTTCATGCTAAAGACAGAGCAAAAAAACACAGTGGAATATACACACACAGAGGGAGAAGAGTCGTCTCACATGTAGATTAGACTTGATATACTATAACAAAGAGAAAATGAATTTCATATACACATCTTGTTATCCAGTACAATGAGTTACTGCTCTAGCTAAACAACTGGGTCAATGTTTTTATAGCAAGGGTAACTCGGATAAATCGGGAACATGGTGGCTGAATTACATTCATTCATTCATTCATTTTCTACCGCTTATCCGAACTACCTCGGGTCACGGGGAGCCTGTGCCTATCTCAGGCGTAATTGGGCATCAAGGCAGGATACACCCTGGACGGAGTGCCAACCCATCGCAGGACACACACACACACTCATTCATTCACTCACGCAATCACACACTACAGACAATTTTCCAGAAATCAACCTACCACGCATGTCTTTGAAACCCCCGAGGCACGGGGAGAACATGCAAACTCCACACACACAAGGCGGAGGCAGGAATCGAGTGTCAGCGTGGCTGGATTCACGATTACATGAATTCCACACATAATGTTTCACGTCTTAGCCAGAGAACAAATACATGCCTGTTTAACGAGAACGCTGTCAGTGACTGCTAGGACATTTCCCTGTTTGACCACCAGAGGGTCATCTGGCAGGACTGGACTTATGTCATTATTTGAAGCTTGGTTTGTTCTTGTCTTGATGTATTGGTTACCCACATGTGTTTTGCCCCACCCATTCCATTGTCCTGTTTCCCACCATTTTTTGTCCCTAATTCGATGTCCTATTTATACTTGCTGTCGAGTGTTTGTCAGGCCTCAGTCTTCATCTCTGTTTTTATGATCGTCTCCGTCTCACGTGACTCCCTCTTGGTTTCTGTACGTTCTTTTGAGTTTATTTTGCTGTACTTTGTGTTTTTCCCGGGTTTTCCTTTTTTTTTCAATAAGACGTCTGTTTTTATCCTACATTCGGGTCTAATTCTGTTCTGTGGGCATTTATCAAGTCTTCCTGCCAGAGGCTCAGTTTGATCCCCACCTCTGGTGGCATAACATTTTCTGACAAACGCAATGAAAAGCCATCACAACTGTGTCCTTTCTACTCTTAGCATTGTATTGTTTATCAGAGCGGCTAAATCAGATCAGTCGTTATTTTTGTGTAACAGTGTCATCAGTCATCTGATCAGATCATATTTCAAGCTGTAGCATGAATGAACACATAACTGTTAACATGCTTCTTCTAATATTCTGTTGTTTACATTTACATTTACAGCATTTAGCAGACACACTTATCCAGAGTGACTTACAACTGAGCAATTGAGTGTTAAGGGCCTTTCTCAGGGGCCCAGCAGTGGAAGCTTGGTCCTGGGGTACAAACCCATGACCTTCCGATCAGTAGTCCAACACCTTAAGCACTGAGCTACCACAGTTGTTTCTGTATTAGGGTAGTTTCTGTATCAACAGTAGACACTTTTAAATCAAGATTAAAAACACATCTGTTTAACGCTGCATTTACTAAATGATCACTGTGCTGCTTCACAATGACTGCACTTTTATCCTAATCACTTTTTACTCCTGTTTTATTCTTTTTAACATATTTTAAACTGTTTTTATTGAAATCACATTTATTTTCTTTAATTGTTCTTTGTTTTTATTATGATTTTATCGTATGTCTTATTTTTACATTCATTCATTCATTCATTTTCTACCGCTTATCCGAACTACCTCGGGTCACGGGGAGCCTGTGCCTATCTCAGGCGTCATCGGGCATCAAGGCAGTATACACCCTGGACGGAGTGCCAACCCATCGCAGGGCACACACACACACTCTCATTCACTCTCACAATCACACACTAGGGACAATTTTCCAGAGATGCCAATCAACCTACCATGCATGTCTTTGGACCGGGGGAGGAAACCGGAGTACCCGGAGGAAACCCCCGAGGCACGGGGAGAACATGCAAACTCCACACACACAAGGCGGAGGCGGGAATCGGACCCCGACCCTGGAGGTGTGAGGCGAACGTGCTAACCACTAAGCCACCGTGACCCCTTTATTTTTACATATATAATATATATTTTTTTTCTCTCTTATAAACTGTTTTCTAATTCCCATGTAAAGCACTTTGAATGACCTCTGTGTATGAAATGTGCTATACAAATAAACTTGCCTTGCCTTGCCTTGCCTAGGGGCTCACACACAGGGACTGGAATAATAATTCTTCTTAATGAACGCTCCAAATAATTCCAAAAGATAAAAAGTGTGTTGTTTAACAATGTTAAGTGTTGTTTAACAATGTTCAGTGTTGGTTAACAATGTTCAGTGTTGTTTAACAATGTTAAGTGTTGGTTAACAATGTTCAGTGTTGTTTAACAATGTTAAGTGTTGGTTAACAATGTTCAGTGTTGGTTAACAATGTTAAAACATATCATTGTATCATTGCATCAATGTTAAAACATATCATTATATTTTTGTCTAGATAGTGTTTTTTAATGTATTTGGAATGAGACTGGGTTGTAAGCACTTTGTTTGTTTAAGTTTGTAAGTTTAATGCTTAGGAAAGTCTTCAAGACCGACGAGTTCCTCCTTTCTGGCTTGTTGGAGAGAGAGATAAAGAGACAGAGAGGGAGGCTGGTGACCAAATGACTTGTCCAGCTATTAAAACACGCCACATGCCTTTCATAAAAAATATGAGACACTGTGGTATAAGTGCAATAAGACAGTATTCAAAATTGAGGGACCCCTAAGGGTACATCACGTAATTTCCACAAAACAACACGGCGTTTTGGGTGTTATTCCTTACTCATTAGATTCTTTTATTCTCTCACTCACCATGTTTGATTAAGAAAATCCTCTGCTTTTTAGCCCTCATTCCTTCTCGCTTTCATTCCCTTCTCTCGCGGTTACAGCATGAGATTGTATCATCTACAAGTAATTACCCATTTCAGCCAGTTTTGGTGGTAGGACAATATTCATTACGGTCATATTTTTAATGTAAGACGAGACTGTGCTGGAGGATAACTCGAAGCCAGAGAAAACTTACTCAGTCTGTTGTTTGATGATCCTGCTTATAGAGTCATTTGCTGGTTATAGAGTCATATCATTTCTACCCTAACTCTGTGTTTGTGGGAGGTGGGAGGTGGGTGGAAACCAGAGAACCTGGATGAAACCCACAGAGACACTGGGATTTTTTTTTATATTGAATTAAAGTGTGATGATCTCAGATCAATTTTGGCAGAAATTTGAAGATTTAGCAGATTTATATAATCACGACTGAAACCGTTCCTGCCAACGAACCACAATATATTCTTAATATACTGTAGCTATTATAAGATGATGATTTTTTTTTTTTTTTTTTTTTTTTTTTTAAAGACAACATGAGTCAGAAAGTGCATGCAGATGATTTCAGTAATCTCAGTAAGAAGCCCTGAAATTTAGCTTAAGCACCAACGTGTCCTCAATGTATCGTTTGGACATCGGTGGCGGATTTAAGTCGACAAATCTGCAAGTCCTAATGTCATTTGAAGAAACTTGTAACACCCTCCTTCATCTCAGTTAAACATTGTTCCTGAAAGACTGTGACCCAGATTCAAATTCCTCATTTCCATTTCTCAGATATTTTTCTCTCCTATCATACGGTGCCTTTCTGCTCGTTCGCGTGTAGCCGGTTGTTATTTCTAATGTTTGGAGGCAGTGAGAAGGTCTCCTGAGCCTGGAGTCATTTACTTTAAAAATGCTTCCACTAAACAGAGGAACTCAAAGGCGTGGGTAATAAATCCAGTGTGTCTCGCTCGCCTGGTGCTAATACTTAATCAGCTATCAACCGGCCTCCGAGTGCTCTCCACTCCAGCAAGTGCCCTCGGAAATGAATTTGTTTCTTAAATTGGATGAGTTTGTATCTGCGCTTTAACATCGTATCTAATTGGCCTTAGTGGGTAGTCGCATGCACTTCACTACCTTTGAAAGATTCCTGAATTAAAAAGGACTTTTATCTTGTCACTACATTCCTATTAATATGCACCACACGCATGGCTCATCATAACATGTGCTATGATGATTAAAATAAAAGCAGTCACTTATTAGTTCCCCTTTATCAGGTATTCTATATTACTTCAGTTGCGTATTTTCCATTCAGGTTTTTTTTTTATTCCACTGCAGATGTAAAAGAGGAACCGGGAGCTTATAGTGTTTATAGTCCACACAGTGATTTCTCCTCTTACACAGAATAAAATTCCAAAGATCAAGACACGGCAAGCAGAAGTGTCAGTGACCGTTCATATCCTCAGGTCCTCTGGGCCTTTTTTGCCTCTGTGTAAAGAATATATTTAAAATGTGCTGACTTCAAGCCGTGTGGTGATGGCATTAGATTAAGAACAGGAAATGAGCCCTCCAGCAGCGAACAATGAACTGATCTGCAGCTCTTTTTATTAATCCTTGAAGACCAGGACAGGACTGAATATCTGCATAGCAAATATATTGACCTCCTGGCTGATGTGCATTATTACTGCATTGACTATCAATTATTATTATTACTATTACTATTATTATTATTATTATTATTATTATTATTCATTCATTTTCTACCGCTTATCCGAACTACCTCGGGTCACGGGGAGCCTGTGCCTATCTCAGGCGTCATCGGGCATCAAGGCAGGATACACCCTGGACGGAGTGCCAACCCATCGCAGGGCACACACACACACACACACTCTCATTCACTCACGCAATCACACACTACGGACAATTTTCCAGAGATGCCAATCAACCTACCATGCATGTCTTTGGACTGGCGGAGGAAACCGGAGTACCCGGAGGAAACCCCTGAGGCACGGGGAGAACATGCAAACTCCACACACACAAGGCGGAGGCGGGAATCGAACCCTGACCCTGGAGGTGTGAGGCGAACGTGCTAACCACTAAGCCACCGTGCCCCCCTCTATTATTGTTATTATTATTATTATTATTATTATTATTATTATTATTAACATTCTGATGAATCAAAGTGTTTATGGTGTATAAGAATAAGAAAAGAGATTCAGAGGTCTAAATCTTCTAATTTTATGAGAACTGCTGTAACCCTGCCAGTAGTTTTGCCTCTTACAGCACGGTTAAACAGTGCTTTTTTGCTAAAAGTCGATGTACAGAGCTGTCACATTACTGAGGTGTTTCATCATCAGACACTCACTTGTGCTGTTGTGTTGAACTAATTCATGTTTAAATACGCTGCGTTCAACCTACCTCAGAAGTGCGCAGCCTGAATTATGTCTATTTTGAAATAAATAAATAAACCAAGGATGTCATGGTCAAGAGTGCAGCAGTGGCACCTTGGTGGTGTCAGGATTTAATCTCACAACCTTCTGGGCATCATTTAAACCACTGAGTGTCCACTTTCCACATGTCCTACCTCATAACAGTGAATAGGGTGCAGATGGTATAATGTCAGTAGCAGTGGTAGTTCACTGGAAAAGACATTAAACTTTACATTGGAAGGGCATGACATCAAATACAGTTTCTGCCAAGCTTCCACTTGAGCATGGCCAGTAACCCTTAACTAATAAATGAGATAAATGTAAGTCACTGTGGTAAATGCCTGTATGTTGTTTGATCTATAGCAAATACAGAGAGATGTCCCGCTGCGAGCTACCATGTTGACGTCACCTGGACACCGTTCTGAATTCCAGAGCAGAAATGTGTTTTTTTTTTCCTAGTTGGTGATTAGATATTTAAGCAATAACACTGGAGCAAAATTCATTTTGAATATCTACTGTACATGGCTGCGAATCTGTACCCGTGCCATTGTGACTGAGAATGTGCTATTGCTTTATACAGCACTTTTCTCACCAAGAATCTAACATCAACGATGTGACATTTCGGGTACAATATAGCCAAATCATTTGTTTAATTTTTGCTCCTGGAAACCGATCCCAAAGATGCCGCTCACCGATATCCCACAACAATTCTTCCTTTTCATCTCCATGTGTCAAGCTTTCCTCTTTTAAGTCAGAAGGTGTATACATGAGAAATGTATTGTTTGTTGTGTCTGCTAGTGATGTCTCTATCTCTGCTGGAGTAACTGTTTCAGAGGGACTGTTACTAGAATTGTGGCAGATACAGACAAGTAAATGGTCCTGCTGCATTCATAGTAAAAAAAAAAAAATCAGAAATAACTGTTGTTTAAAGTGAGTTATGATTTTTAGTCAACTGCAGCAATTGGCTAAACTGTCCAGAAGTTTCTTTCTTGCATTTGGATGTTTCTTAGCTATAGAGAACTTGTGCTGTAGTGAAAAAGATCGTAGAGACAAAACAGAGGCAAGGTTCAATACTTCAAATTATTTCATATACAGCCGAATTAACTTATTAGTCGAATTCATTACCTTTCTCTAATAGTTTTGTAATCTCGTGAATGTCCAAAGTGAAGTAAAACTTTCTAAGGTCTGGAATCTTAAACATTTTCTAATTTCTGAAAAACCCGTATGTTAAAAAAACATGCAAACAAAATGTAGTAAGTGCAATGTAGTGAATGTACTCCTACAAACACAGCATTAGTGAAGCCTATTGAAATAGAAAAATAAGCATTTTGTGTGCTGACGGATTTGTACAGCGTAGATCATCATCTCATCATCTAATGTCATGTTTCTGACCTCAGCGTTTACCCAAAAATCAAACAAAAAAATCAAGAACAGATTTTATTTTGTTGAAAACCTGAATAGTTTCATTTCATCGTGGTTATTCAGAAATAGAACAATAACCTTGAGCACGACTGTCCAAGCCGAAGAGAGGGCATCGTTATCCAAAGGCCAAGCAGCGGGAGCTCTCATTAATCAAAATGGCAGGAGGCCTGCATGCAGTGTTAGTTTTCTGCAGTCTGTTATTAAAGACGAGGACATGGCTGAGTGCTGCCTACGTTGTACGTTTGTGCCGTTGCTACATTTTTAATTATGTTTATCGTGATGTCATTCTTCATTCAAGGATTTTTCATTTTTCAGTTAGTCTGTTTTTGTCAAAACAAAAGTGAGGTGATTTTGGAGTTTGTCTGGTCAATAAAAAAAAAAAAAAAAAAGCTGTAAGCATGTAACCAGTTCAGGAAGAAAAATAGATTTAATAATTACTGTCAAATAGCATCCAAAGCCTCTGTAGTACTTTTGGTATAGTGAAGATGAAACTAGGGTTGTGTGAACTTATTCATTCTTGTACTTGTTGAAGTGGATAGTGTTTTAGGTTTTAAAACAGAATTAGATATCGTAGACATATATTATCAGTAGATACTGTATAGTCGTCTGGTGGTAGACGTGGCGAAAGAGTCTTTGTTTTTATATAAGTAAACAAATCCAAACTGTGAAGCAGAATCCAAGTCAGAATACAGGCAGAGTTAACTAGAAAAAAAAAAGACTTAGGGGGTTTTTACACCTGGTGACTTCATGCGTTTTCTGTGATCAGATAGCTATCCGATGGTAAATAGACCAGGTCTAAATGCCCTCCGAAACGTTTTGGAGACGGATATAAATCCGATGGTTCAAACCACTTCAGGAGGTGGTCTGGGACGCGTTTCAGATGAAACTGGACAGGTGTAAATGAATGTGGTTGTTCAAGCCACATACGTCAGCGCTATACTCCTCCCAAACGGAAGTACGTCACTCACAGGTGATCTTTCACCCAGGCGTTTCGTTGGGTCTTAAAATGCGCTGCTGCCTCCAGCGAAAATGCAGCAAACAGTAAACGCTGTTTTATTGTAACATAACCGTCGTAACAAGTTTTTCGTCTTCTTTTCGATTGCGTTCTGAAAACCGCATACACCAAAGTGTGTTCCGTTTCAATTACCCCGGAAATGAGGTAAAATATATTAGCATTTTGGGCGGGAGTAGAAAGATCGGATCGATATCCGATTCGCCGAGACGCATTTATGTGGCCTAATGTAAATGGAACAGTTTTAACAAATCAGATAGCTATCAGATCAGAGACAACACACGAAGTGACCGGGTGTAAAAAGGCCCTAAGATATAAACTAAATCACCAGAAACGTTGTAGAGATTATGAGCACTGGACCAAAATAACATGGTTGTCAATGCAGGTACACTGAGCATATACTTCACAATAAACAAACACAAGGGCTTAAACACCAAGACTAGTCAAGGGACAAGCTGAAACCAGGTGAAAGTAATAATGAGGCACTGAACACAGGTACAGTATGAACTGCATATGGGAAAAACCTGGCAACTCGGAAGTAGGCCCTATAGAGCTGAGAGCTGCACTAACAATATTGTGCTAAAAGGTTTTTTATTACATTTTTATTTGCTAAACCTACCAATCAAAGGAAAATATTAGGTAGTTTATGGGAGACACATGAAGCCAGCCACTGCATCTTTCCAAACTCACAAGGCAGTTACAAACACTAGGGCTGAAAATAAAGCACTATCTGCTCTCTTCCACATACATGTATAAACTCACAAACACCCAGAATGATCTAAATTTACTTAAGACCTTATAACAGTGTCATAAATCTGTAGTATAAAACATCATGGTTATGATTTAATAGAATTCTTTATCTTGTTAAACCAGTCACGGCTTTACAACCGCATTCAATGTAAGAATTTATTTTAATGTGCACTTTTATATTTCAAGGTTATATTTAGCTTTCATCCTGATCTTAGACAGCAATCATTGTAAATTGCAAAAGAGAGAGAATTTTTTTTTTAACTTGCACGATTCTTGTTTTTGTGAGGAAACTAGTTGAACCTTGGCGAACCATGTTCTACATTAAGACTGATTATATCTCGTACTAACAGTAGCGTAGATTTTGAAACAGCTGAGGATTTCAAAGCAAACACAAAAACACCCTACGCTTTCAACAGCAATGCGGCTTATGGCGTACATCACGTTACATTTCTCGATCTCTCCTAGTCTTTAGCTGTTTTCGGTCTCTGTTTTAGATGTGAGAATCACGGTTATGAACGTTACGTTTTAAACATCTCAGGCGCGTACACGTGACATGACCCGTATGAACGAAGGTAACAGCCCCTGCTTTCAAATTCACCTTTAATCTAATAGTTTTGTTTGTGAGCAGAAGAAGGTCTTTCATCTCCACATGAAGTGCTTCCCCTGGCTCCTCTTGTCAGCACACACAATGGCATTAACTTTGATAGCCCGAGGCATTCATTAAAGGAGAAATATAGTAAACATTTATTATATGAGAAGGAGCCGTGTGCGTCTCATGAGCTGGACAATAAGTGTGTCACAGTGATGAATTGGTCGCATTTCCTAGGAGACCTTTTTCTTTCCTCCTTCAACCAGCAGAAAAGATATTGAGGGAATATTATTTTTGTAATATAATACCTGCCCAGCGTATAGGAACATACTTTGATCCTGCATGGAAGAATACGAGACACGGCTGCCGCTAGAGTCGCTAGTATATTAGCTCTAAATACGTATAGGTATAAAATTATAATCTAGTGTCATATACTAGTTAGTATTGTAGTGTAATACAGTATAGCCACAGATTTGCCAGTTATAAGGGGGAAAAAAATTACAGCATCCACTAACACATGATATTATGTGACATGATGAACGCTTAATGTTTCATGCAGTTTTAATCAAATCAAAGCATGCTTTGGGAAAATCCTCAAAAGCTGGAACTATACCAGCTCTTCCGTACTCTTAATGCCATAAAAGTAAGCTGATAAATCATCTGAAACCTAAAACTCAGTTAGCAAAGCTGTACCAAAGGCTTGTAAGATCAAATAATGTATGTTGTTCATACTAATATCAGCTAGTCGATGTTATTAAGAGTCAGTCTAGTAACCTAAAGCATATTACTGTAGGAAATACACGTTAAATAGAGCTTGTTCCGTGATTAAATAATACTAAGCATTTGCTTATATTTATTCTTGGTGTGGGAAACAGTGGCATCCCTTAATTAAGCGATGCATCCCTTATGGTAGCCTGGACTGAGAAAGCGAGCACACATGCACAATAAAAACAAACATTTATGCCTTAGACCCAATGTATTATTATAAGCCAGAATTTGCAAAGCCAGACCTACACACAAGTGACAATAATGATCAGGGGATGCAGAAGAAGGCGCTGAAGAAAAGGAGCCAGACTCTCGCTGTACGTGACTCGCATTCCTGGGAATGCTGAGCAAACTCGAAGCTGGAATCAGAATTAATCAGCATGTCAGGCACACATTTCCTTACGTTACACCGAGCGTATAGGCAACGTGTTCATGCCAATCAAATCCTACAGAAAAATAGCTTTTTTTATTTTTTTAATGAATAGCTGATGTGTTAATCAACGCATACTGCGTCATGTCACGTTTTTCTCGTCACATTAGGATAATGTTTTTTGGGTTTTTTTTTTTTTTTTTGCGACTAGCCTTTTTTGTAATCTGTGTGCAGTACCAGAGCCATTCTTTGTGTGTGCAGTCAGTCAGTCAGGACTTTGGCGGTGGATGAGGTCAACATCAGATTAGCCAGGGATCAGCACACGTCTGACAAATGACATTTTCTCAGAAGTAATGGTGCTCACCTCACACACACACGCACACACACACACACAAAACCTTTACTTACAGAAAGACGTATTGGAAGGTGGAAGGGAGTCACGATTGTTGTAGTGTTATGGGGTGGAAGGAGATAAAAAACAGCATATTGTATTAAATTCAGTTCATTTATTTTATTTTCGAGATATTCCTGTTCTCCCCGTGCCTCGGGGGTTTCCTCCGGGTACTCCGGTTTCCTCCCCCGGTGCAAAGACATGCATGGTAGGCTGATTGGCATCTCTGGAAAATTGTCCGTAGTGTGTGAGTGAATGAGAGTGTGTGTGTGTGCCCTGTGATGGGTTGGCACTCCGTCCAGGGTGTATCTTACCTTGATGCCCGATGACGCCTGAGATAGGCACAGGCTCCCTGTGACCCGAGGTAGTTTGTATAAGCGGTAGAAGATGAGTGAGAGAGTGTGAGAGATTCCACTATTGAGGAATACTGCTATGTATATTGTCATTAACAATTGGTCTGTCTCTCCCTCAGTAGTGAATTAGTATTTCGTGCTGAGTTGTTGATCGGAGGATCGGGGTTCCAGCCCCGGCACTGCCAAGCCGCCACTGTTGAGCTCTTGAGCAAGGCTCTTAATTCTCACTGCTCCAGGGGTGCTATATCATGGCTGACACTGTGCTCTGACCCCAAAAACTCCAAAGGTGTAATATGCGAAGAAAGAATTTCACTGTTCTGTAATGTCCGTATATGTGACAAAATAAAGGCTTCTTCTTGTTCTTCTAAGTCACTAATGTAAGGAATCATTTGAGAGCTACACCAACGATAACAAGCTGTTAATATTTGTAGACAAAACTGGCCGAGAGTAGATTCGTCTGCCTTATTAATGGTGCTTGCATATTGTGTCAGACAAAACTTCGGCGCGTAACTTGTGTAGCAGCTTTTGTCCTAGACTCATGAATGAGGTGCCAAATAGACCAGCTCATTGAGGAGAGGTGTGCTATGACTTTTATGACTTTTATCCGACCAACGATGTTCGCACAGCAGACGAAAAGCGGCCAAAAAAAGAATCCCATAGAAATGAATGGGAAATTCCGTGAAAATCAAAAATTTGCACAACATGGACATGTGACATATCAAAACACTCAGCACGATGAGGGGAACTTGCCACATGCAAGCACCATTCACATTTTCTTCAGGTAATGTACATTCTAGTTATTATTAGTATTAGTATCTCGTATTATTATTTTCTTTTGAGCTGAGGGGCTTGAAAAAAATGGTGTCATTCACAGTAAGGAGTTGAACATAGTGAACCTCAGTGCTCTCTGTTTTTTTTGCAGTGCATTGTGGGATTTATGGACCGAATGTTCAAATTGCACTGGAAGAATTTTGTGATTGATTGAGTGAGAGAGCCCTTAAAAAAGTCTGACTTCCTGATCAGTGCCCTGGCTACTGAACTCAGGAGCTGGTTGAGACTCATCCCTAGTGATTGACTAATTATTTGGTAGACATTTGGACTTGGTATATGGTGAGAAACTCGAATCTTAGGGGCTTTTTACACCTGGTGACTTCATGCGTTTTCTGTGATCAGATAACTATCCGATGGTAAAAAGACCAGGTCTAAATGCCCTCTGAAACGTTTTGGAGACGGATATAAATCCGATGGTACAAACCCCTTCAGGAGGTGGTCTGGGACGTGTTTCAGATGAAACTGGACAGGTGTAAATGAATGTGGTTGTTCAAGCCACATACGTCAGCGCTATACTCCTCCCAAACGGAAGTACGTCACTCGCAGGTGACTCACGAGTCGTGCATCACGTCAGAAACAAATATGTTTTCCCATCAGCGCTGGCTCTGATCTTTCACCCAGGTGTCTCGTTGGGTCTTAAAATTCACTGCTGCCGCCAGCGAAAATGCAGCAAACAGTAAATGCTGTTTTTTTGTAGCAACCGCATACACCAAAGCGTGTTACATGTCAATTACCCCGGAAATGAGGTAAAATATATTAGCATTTTGGGCGGGAGTAGAAAGATCGGATCGATATCCGATTCGCCGAGACGCGTTTATGTGGCCTAATGTAAATGGAACAGTTTTAACAAATCAGGTAGCTATCGGATCAGAGACAACACATGAAGTGACCGGGTGTAAAAAGGCCCTTAGGATATGACAGGAGACATACAGTACCAGATATTGGTTCATCTTTATTATAAAACGTGAGCTCTGTTAACTGTCATCGGAAATGCAAAATGCAGTGTGACACGGTAGCACACAGATAATCCATGATTCCCTACCAAGAAGACAGGGAAGAACAAGGCTTGGAATTGAACATGAAAAACACGAGGGTGTAATTGAAACACGAAAACAAAGGACAGGAACACATAATTAGAGAAGCAGATCAGGAACGAGACCTGGCAGAGACAGAAGTAAAACCAAACCAAATTTGTGAGGGTTTTTCTTCTACAGTAAATTATTTACTAGGAGTAATTGAACAGTTAGAGTAATTGTGCCGGTTATATTATCAGAATCCAGACAATGGTTTCCGACAGAGAAATGCTGTTTGAGCTTGAGCTAACAGTGCATCACTTAGTGTTGGCCATCTGGCTAGAGATTTATAGAAAAGAGAAATGTACTGTCATGCATGTGTGGGTTTCCTTCAGGCTCACTGGTTTCCTCCTACTTCTAAAACATGCCAGTAGGAGGATTAGTGATTTTATTTGCCCCTTGTTACGGATATGTGTGTGTTTGTGTGTGGGACTGTGTATGGACCTGGATGGCCCAGGATAGACTTTAGATCCAGTGCCATCCTGACCAGGATAGAGCTTAATGATGATGATGGTGGTGATGATGATGATGGTGACACAGTGGAAAACAGACAAGGCACTCTGCCTATCACTTTGCTTTCTGGGTCCAAGACAGAAAACATACCAACACGTTTTCATGGCTTCACCTGCGCGTACTGTACCATCTCAGGATGCGGTGATGTGTGGAGCTGTGATCCTAAGGGTGTACCACCGATAATGCGACGCACAACAGGATGAGTAGTGTGGACTGTTACAAACGCACATGCACAAGGCAAAATCAAGCATGGCTGGAGGCTAATACTTATCACACAAGCTCATACAGCCACGTGCTTAGTGTTTGAGTGTCTATGTTGAATATGTGCCTTCAGCTGAATAGTACATCACAACAGATATTAATGTGTCATTACAGCGCAAGGCTCAGCCTGCAGACATGCCAAGCGTATTATTGAGATTTCTCAGCAATCAAACAAACATATTTCCCTGTTATATTAGTTTATCTTTTATTGTAGTCTAAGTTCCATAGCACTTCTTTGAGCAAATCAGATAGCTCATCGTGGCATGATAAATAAAACATGCAAGCAAGCAAACAAACAAACAAACAAACAAACCTCTCATGCGCAAAACAAGATGTGGAGTTTCTCGGCATGTGACGCTTTGAAGCATCAAAAGCAAGCAAGTTGTGCACTCCCTCTTTCTGTCTCTCTCTGTCTCTCTCTCTCTCTCTGTCTCTCTCTCTCACTCTCTCTCGCTTGCTCTCTCTCTCTCTCTCTCTCTCTCTCTCTCTCTCTCTCTCTCTCTATCTTTGTGTCTTCTCTCTCTCTCCCTCACTCATTGTGCTAGATGAAGCATCACATACCAAGAGAGAGAGAGAGAGAGAGAGATAGAGAGAGAGGCAGCGTCCTTAGCAGCTCTTCTGAGACAGAAACACTCTCTACACAAACGCTGCTTTGATCAGGCTTTAATAATCTTCACTCGTCCTCTCATTGTGTCTCTGCTCAGGAATAAGAGCTTCCCACTCGTCTATGTGACTTTTTCTTTTCTCCAAAGGAGCTTCTCGAAGTTTACTCGGTTGTTTACATGTTTTGTTTCTTTCCGCAGACTGCTCTTTTTTTCTTTTCTGTTTGTTTGTTTGTTTGTTTGTTTTTTTCCTCCAGCCAGTGTTTGGTATTCAGGATGTCTGGGGGTCTTTTAAGTGCTAAAACAAATTGGAGAACGCATTTCGACCCAAAGCTGTTTTGTTTTTTTTTTCACTTCTCTATGAAGCTCATCATGCATTCGAGAGAAAAAGGGAAAGGGAAAGAGGGAGGGAAAGTGTGTGTGGCACAGAGCTCAGTACTTGGTGTATTTGCTTAAGCCTGCTGTTGAGAGGCGAGTCTGTTCCCAGAATCCCTATCACTAGGACAATGAAGCTGCCGTGGTGACTGTAGTGGTGTTTTGTGTATTTGTTATTTTACCTTGTTTTTGCTTAATAACATGAGTCACAGCAGTCCAGGTCAGTGCGCTTAGAAGGGTAATAACACGGCGAGTGTACATTGTGTGAAGTGTAATGTCATGTCTAGTGTATAAGGAATAACACACTACAGACCGAGTTGATGTACAAAAATAATGCATGCTGAGGGAGGTGAGATGTGGCACAGCATGATGCAGAACAGCATTATTTTTGTATAACAGCGCGGTCTGGAGTTAAACAATTACAGCCAGCAATTATGGTGTTTAATTTATTAATGATCAGCAATTTAACAGCTTATAGCTAGATTTAATGTTGTGGAACGTCCGAGATACGAGTTAGGTCCTGTTCTTATGTTATAGCTGTGATAAAGTCATTCCCTCACCAACCTCTCACACTCTCTCTCTCTCTCTCTCTCTCTTACTCACTCCCTCTCTCTCTCTTACTCTCTGTCACTCTCTCTGTCTCTCTCTAACTCTCTCTCTTACTCACTCCCTCTCTCTCTCTTACTCTCTGTCACTCTCTCTGTCTCTCTCTTTTTCTTTCTCTCTCTCTCTCTCACTCTCACACTCTCTCTTTTCTCTCTCTCTTACTCTCTCTCTCTCTCTCTCTCTCTCTCTCCCTCGCTCTCTCTTTCTGACCCTCTCTTACTCACTCTCACACTCTCTCTCTTCTCTCTCTCTTGCTCTCTCTCTCTCTCTCTCTCTCTCTCTCTCTCTCTCTCTCTCTCTCACTCTCTGTCACTCTCACTCTCTATCTCTCTCTTTCTTTCTATCTCTCTCTCACTCTCACTCTCTCTCTTCTCTCTCTCTTACTCTCTCTCACTCTCTCTCTCTCTTATTCATTCTCTCTCTCACTCTCTCTCTCTTACTCTCTCTCTCTCTCTCTCTCTCTCTCCCTCTCTCTGTCACCCTCTCTTACTCACTCTCACTCTCTCTTTTTCTTTATTTCTTTCTCTCTCTCTCACTCTCTCTCTCTTATTCATTCTCTCTCTCTCACTCTCTCTTACTCTCTCTCTCTCTCTCTCTCTCTCTCTCACTCTCTGTCACTCTCACTCTCTATCTCTCTCTTTCTTTCTATCTCTCTCTCACTCTCACTCTCTCTCTTCTCTCTCTCTTACTCTCTCTCTTACTCTCTCTCACTCTCTCTCTCTCTTATTCATTCTCTCTCTCACTCTCTCTCTCTTACTCTCTCTCTCTCTCTCTCTCTCTCTCTCTCTCTCTCTCTCTCTCTCTCTCTCCCTCTCTCTGTCACCCTCTCTTACTCACTCTCACTCTCTCTTTTTCTTTCTTTCTTTCTCTCTCTCTCACTCTCTCTCTCTCTTATTCATTCTCTCTCTCTCACTCTCTCTTACTCTCTCTCTCTCTCTCTCTCTCACTCTCTGTCACCCTCTTTTACTCACTCTCACTCTCTCTTACTCTCTCTCTCTCTCTCTCTCTTTCTTTTCTTTCTTTCTCGCTCTCTCTCTCTTAAAATTCCAAGAAAAACAGAAAGAATAAATCCTTCCATAAACATTAAATAAATGCTTCCTAACCATATCAATGAATGTATGTTTTACTTCTCTACACATTTAAAAAAATTTTTTTCAAAATTTATTTTCAGTAACAGCAGCTCTGAGAATCCCAGGTTTACATAAATACACTCGCTCTAACACACAATAATTACTGAGTGGATACTGATACTGCTACTGATACTGATACTGATACTGATACCGATACCGATACCGATACCGATACCGATACTGATACTGATACCGATACTGATACGGCAAAGTTGGCTGTGAGGATATTGTTTGTTTATCTTTGGAAGGAGTCTCTAGAATCAATGCAGTCAGAAAGTCATCAGGAAAGAATAGAGGCTCATTAGGGAAAGATTGTTTATAGCTGCTGTATTATGAGCGATGACAGGAACGTACACGCTTCAAAGACCGTCTACAGTATTAAGCCACTTAATAATTAAACTTTCAAAACATGACATTGTTTTATAGAGAACATATTGTACTCGCTGTGATGTAAGAGAAACTTCAGGAACTTTAGGATAGTAGCAATATTTATGCATCATTACTTCA
>NC_083465.1:28159458-28161958 GCF_030014155.1 Tachysurus vachellii
GAAAAAAGAAGGCTAATGAAAAGGGGATGGGCATCGCACGCTTAAACATGCTTTTGAGCTGCTGTCAAACTCCTCATTCAGTGACGCTAATTAGATTTTCAGGTTGCGCAGTGTAAAACGTTTGTCTCTAATCAAAATCACTGCACAGCATAAGTCAATGTTTATAATCTAATGACAAGCTTATTGTGTGTAACTAGGATCGGAGAAGGAAGTGTGAAGGAGCTCTTATTGTCAAACGATATTGCCTCGCCTCAGCTCTGTTGCCGGAAATCAATATAGACGTTTAGGGGAGTTTTACAGCACAGCATCCACATCATCAACGATTGGGATCCTTAACCACCTGCTTACTGTGTGTCTTATGAAGGAAAGCTGCTGATGCTGATGCTGATGATGTTTTAAAGCCTGGGTCAGGTATAACGGAAGAGACATCGTCTTTTCTTTTGGGTGTGTTTCATCTCTTTCCAGGACTGTTGTACCATCCAAAACAACCTCATGTGATCTCCAGACATGACAGTAAGCAAATGATTTGTTAATGATGTATGCTAAATCGGAACATTTTCCCCCTGAAAGCCCTTTGAAATTGCTTTGTTGTACAAGCACATACGCTTTATGCTTTATAGACATAGATCTCTATCACCATGGAAATAGACTTTTTTTTTTTTTCCGTGCTTTCTGAAACGCCATCTTCAATTTCCATGGTGCACTCGAGTGATTCATTCCACATAATTGAGTGTCTATTGAACTTCCATCTACGTTGCCTTAGTTCCAAGAATAGGGACTGAGAAAAGGCTAACTGTCCAGCTTGAAGTTAGGTTTTCTGAGCAGATGAATTCTGCTAAAATAAATGACATGAAAGAAAAAAGAAAAAAAAAAATACTGTTATATACCCACATACCCACCGAGGCGGTCAGCATGTCTGCAAATTATCCACGAAGCTCTGATGTAAGAGAAACGTGTTCAGATCGTCACGTTAGCCTTTATCGTTAATATTCAGGCTTGCACCATGGCATCGTGAACTCCTAGCGAACAGAAGTAGCATGAAACCGGTTCATTCGGACATGACAGTAGCCATAGCATCCTCACACTCCGGTAATGATGAGGAAGAAGGTTGGCCGGCTATTCGACTGTAAAATATTAGCCTTGGAGTTGAAGAGTCTCAGCTCCTGAATAATTGATTTCAGATGAGACATGTCTGCACCAAGGCTTTGACTAAAGACATCCAAAACACCCAAAATTCAAATTGCTAGTGCTGATTTACAATTTCTTCATTCTGAAGCTCTTCATAAGTTAAATGAAAATGTACATTTCAAAATTAACGATATTCATACAGAAAGATTGTGCCTTAATGATCAGGCTAAATAACAAGTTAGCGTCATTACCAATAACAAATCGGACGCATCGCACAGGTTACGTTCTCAACCGTTGAGTTTTTACCAGCACAGTGGTTAAGGTGTTGGGCTACTGATCCGAAGGTCATGCTATCAAACCCCGGGTCCACCATGCTGCCACTGCTAGGCCCCTGAGCAAGGCCCTTAACCCTCAGTTGCTCAGTTGTAAGTCACTCTGGATAAGGGCGTCTGCTAAATGCCGTAAATGTAAATGTACCAGAAGCCGCATGGTTATTGCTTCACATCCACCGTATCTGTATTCGTCAGTTCTCGCTCCTTGCGACTTCTTTTTGTTCCCGAAAATTAAAAATGAATGTCAGCCACCGAAGAAAGACATCCAGGAAAAAAAAAAACACAGGAGGCTCTAGACATGATGACAAAAGATGTGAAATGCTGGGACAAGTGTAACACATCACAAGGAGAATACTTTGAAGGGGATTAAAGGAGAAACGCTGCAATGTTTCTAACACTATTTTTTTATTTTTTTATTTTATTGCCTCATCCCTCTAAAATTAGTTCCTTTTTTATGCCACTGCCCACAACACACATCGCGAGCGCGACTTCAATCGATCACAGCCCGGGATTTGTTTTTAACCAGCATTTTAGATTGTTCTTAACACAGCTGTGATAACTACTGTGGAATGACTGATGACTGCACAACAGATCTGCTGTGAAGTCTTGAGTAATGTTGAAAATTATACTTAGTGCTTTGTATACTGCTAGCTAAAGTAGCACTGTATGGGTTTCGTGTCACCGTATTCGAGACGGCGTTATCCTACTGTACCTCGTCTAAAATGACAGGTTCAAACCAAATAGAGCTGACTGTTAGGACTCGAGAGACAAGACAAGTCTCAGTCGTTACACAGGAAAAACTTTGAATAATATTCCTGAATTAAACTCCTAGCAAAACGCTAAGCTGCCGATTCTACGTCGAGGTCGTAATACATATTTCTTGTCAGATTTCCAGTGGAAATTGGTTTTCCGGTGGTTTTGCAGTGGATTAATCTGTGCTTCTCTATGCTTTGCATTAGTCGAAGGCATGAAACTTATTTCCTTTTGTCCAGATATTTGGCAGTCAAGCTACTGTGCGCGTGTTAATTTAGCACCCACAG
>NC_083465.1:28166958-28189458 GCF_030014155.1 Tachysurus vachellii
TTCTGTAGTGTTTGGGAAATATATTTACATGGTTCTTTACTATGTTTTTTAGTGTTTTTACAGACGAATGAGTGATAGACTAGTCACATTGTAAAGATTACATCTTTAACATGGTCCTAATTTTTGGAGAACATCACGGTCTCGTCAACCTCAGCTGTAACCCGAACGACAGATTTATATTAATGTGCTCTTTCTATTGTATAGTGAGTATTGTATATATATATAATTAATTTATATATATATATAAATTGGGACTGTATTCTGTGTACTTCTATGTAGATCTATGTAAATGTACTTGGTTTAGTTCTGTGACCGTGAACTTGTAAATAACAGCAAAAAGCTTCATTCATCTTCTACCACTTATCCGAACTACCTCGGGTCACGGGGAGCCTGTGCCTATCTCAGGCGTCATTGGGCATCAAGGCAGGATACACCCTGGACGGAGTGTCAACCCATCGCAGGGCACACACACACACTCATTCACTCACACACTATGGACAATTTTCCAGAGATGCCAATCAACCTACCATGCATGTCTTTGGACCGGGGGAGGAAACTGGAGTACCCGAAGGAAACCCCCGAGGCACGGGGAGAACATGCAAACTCCACACACACAAGGTGGAGGCGGGAATCGAACCCCCAACCCTGGAGGTGTGAGACAAACGTGCTAACCACTAAGCCACCGTGCCCCCTTCAAAAGCTTCTAGTTATAGCTTAATTCTTTATAAAATTTAATGAACAACATATGCAAGTGCTCAGCAGCTGAGATTCTTGTTGAATTTATATCTAATAAAGGTGTCATGATCAAATTGATACCCTGTTCATGTTTTGAGTGTGAAAGCTTTCAAGGCTTCATTTTTTTGGGCGGCATGTAAAGATGAGAGGAAGATGTATTGTTGCTGAGCTCCACAGACAGACAACAGGTTATTAGAGTTCGTATAGGGTACAAAGCATGCGGAAAGGAAAAACGTTGCAAGTCACAACACACTTTATTTCAGTCCACCTTAAAACTGCAGACGCAACTTTCACATTTGAACCATTTGGTAGCTGTGCGTGGACACTATCATCTGAGATATCCTGCTATGAACTCTTAGACTCTTAGAGTCAATTTTGTTCATAATTTTGTTTGTAATCGCTAGCTACAGACTGTGCTGGAAAAATTAGGTCCTTATATTGTGTGTGTGAGTGTGTGTGCTATACTTTCAGCTCTTTGTTTTCACATCTTTATTAGCAAAAGTAGCCAGTGGAACCAGTGGATGGTCCTCACAAAGAAAGAACTCTGTGTGCATGTGTGTGTGTGCGCGCATGTGTGTGTCATCGGCAAGAATCTCTGGTTGTTTGGACATTGTGGAGACATTTGTCTGGTCTCTGTTTCTAACTTGTAGCTACTTTTATGATAATAGTGTCAATTGAAAGCTTTGAAAAGAATAATATGGCACAGTTTATTTATTACTTGTTATTATTTAGGACCAAAATGGACACGATGTCCTCACAATGATGGGACAAAATCAAACACCCTTGCAGCATAATAATAATAATAATAATAATAATAATAATAATAATAATAATAATAATAATAATAATAATGTTATCAAGAGATGAGCTAAATCTTTGTTCAGGCAGGAAAACAGTGTCACTAAGATACAGTTCTAACTATACGAGTCTGTTTCAGTGACTAACAACGTGCTTACAAAAGATTAGAAACTAACTGTGATTTCATAAGCCACGTTCACACTGCAAGTCTTAATGCTCAATTTGGATATTTTGCTCAGATCATATTTTGATTTTTTTGTTTGGCTGTTCACATTACCTTTTAAAATGTGGCCTATATCAGATACCAGTGTGAACTGTTTGCTGTTTCGAACTGACCCGCATGCGCAAACGAACAATAACAATGATGTCACACGCAGCACGCCGCTGCGCTAAAGTTGGCGAGGTTATGGAGGAAGTAAACATTTTCGCTTTTCTTTCTAAATGTTTGTGTAACGGCAGCACAGAGACGCAGTGTTTTGAAAATATTCGGATGTCGAGGGCAACTTTTGATTATTTGATCCATTCTGTAGGCGTAGTCACGTTTGTGTGCGTACTCGCCGGCGCATAATTGTGACGAATGTCGATGTAGATTGACGTAAAAGTCGCATCAAATCCGCCTCGGTTGTTCACACTGCGGCCACATTGGAAAAAATCCTGATTCAGGACCACATATGAAAGTGGTCTGAATCTTATTTGAAAAAATCAGATCTGGGCTAGATTTGAGTGTTCACAGGGCCTGCAGTGTGAACGGGGCCTTATTTGGCAGCAAAAAGAAAAGCAAAGTTTGGAAGACTTCCTGTGTCATTATGGAGCCTCTGCTGCAGTCCTGCTCCTGGTTCTCGTCACGTTTACACACATCAGACTCACGTGTGTCTCCTCACAGCTTGATTCTGGTATCCTCTTGCCAGTGGAGTGAGTTTATTTAGTGCCCTGTGTGAAGGCCACTATAATGAATATTGTGGTGGGTTCAGCACAATGCTTAAATTGATCCAAGGACACTTTCTGACTATCGTGTTAAAATATTCAGCTTAGAGAAATTCAACAACGCACTAGAGACAACGTGTCTGTGTATATGTGTGACTACTTTTTGTACTGACGTGTGTCCAATGATATACGTTTGTAGCTTGTGGCTAATTAATACACTAATTAGCATCAGTCTTGTCCTCTGCTCATCCCTGTACTGATGTGCAGTGTACTTCATTGCTGTTGTGGTTTGGTTTTGCTCCCAGCACTGTTTTCATTTTGTTTAGCTTGTGCACAGACACCCCTCCAAGATTTTTCTATTTCAGCACACAGACCTGTGAAATAAATCAAATAAAGCACTACGAAGGCAGAATCGACGGCAAGTTTCAATCGGCCTCGAATGAAGCAGAACATTGTGCAGACGGTCGCCCCACCGCTTGCTGTGTCGAGTCAGTAATTGCTAAATTTACTGGAATCAGTGTGGAGGAAGCAGAAGGACTGCCAGAGAACCACCAGATGTGCCAGAGAGCACCGGAATGGAAGGAATGTTGAGGAGATAGAGAGCGAGAGAGAGAGAGAGAGAGAGAGAGAGAGAGAGAGAGACAGATAGCGAGAGAGAGAGAGAGAGAGAGAGAGAGATAGCGAGAGAGAGAGAGCGAGAGAGAGAGATAGCGAGAGAGAGAGAGCGAGAGAGAGAGAGAGAGAGAGAGAGAAAGGGAGTGCAAAGAGAGAGAGAGTGCAAAGAGAGAGAGAGAGAGAGAGAGAAAGAGAGTGCAAAGAGAGAGAGAGAGAGAGAGAGCAAGAAAAAGAGAGAGATAGAGAGAGAAAAAGAGAATGCGAAAGAGAGAGAGAGAGAGAGAGAGAGAGAGAGAGATGTTCAGGACGAACTTTTGAACTTTAAGTTTAGTTCATAAAGCAGCACTTTTTTTTTCAGCTCTGGCCTCGGCAGGTGATCTCAAGAGACCACAGACAGATGACTGCAAGGTCATCCTTCTCACACAAAGTGAACCGAGTGTGTTTGTGTGTGTGAACCGAGTGTGTGTGAACTGAGTGTGTGTGTGTGTGTGTGTGTGTGTGTGTGTGTGAACTGAGTGTGTGTGCCGTGGAGCTAAAAGGATCTCGCAACAGTCAGTGATATGTTGATGGTGTGGGTTATTTTATATATTCACATATTATACCACAGCGCTAAGTGTCGAATTCCTGACAAATTCACAGCACTCTTTCTAATACGTTATTGTTTCTATAGTAACGGCTCATTCACAAGTCCGTTTATATAAACAATAAAAAACAAGTTGTTGTTTAATAAAGAAAACTTTAACCCAGTGAGAAAGTCTTCAGAACTGACAAGATTACACGTTTAGTATTATTGTTATCAGGTTCGTAATGGGGGGTGGGGAGGTGGGGAGGTGGGGAGGGTGGCTAATATGGGAGCTACTGTCATGTGGTAGCTACTGGTTAAGGTGTTGGGCTACCGATCAGAAGGTTATGAGTTCAATCCCAGGTCCAACAAGCTGCCTCTGTTGGGCCCCTGTGCAAGGCCCTTAACGCTCAGTTGTATTTTTTTTTAAAAAAAAAAAAAGAGAGACAAAGTAAGTCACTCTGGATAAGGGCATCTGCCAAATGCTGCATTTATTGGTCTTGCCTACGAACGTGTATGATAATGCTTTAATGTAAATATATAGGTGCTATAACATTAAAGCATTATCATACACGTTCGTGGACAAGACCAATAAATGCAGGTTTTCTTTTTTAAAGAAGAATCGGCTTGATTGCACAATTCCATACACTACATTTGTGCACACAGGTGCACCAAATAATCGACACCGTGTTCATCCATTGCCTTTGTTATCATCAATCAGCGCTAATTAGCATTTTTCGTATACGTATTTTTAGAGGAGTTTTAGCAGGAACGAGACTTGTGTTTCTGAAGAGGCTTTCATTGCAAAGACTTGCATCACAAAGGTGAGCTGATTACAGCACGCCAGTGCTAAAAAGGTTTAGCTTTATACACGGATAAGGACTTGTGTCTCCTACACTGGCCACAGCAACCCATTCCTCACTATCTCAAAACTAAATAATCTGTCTGAACCAGTCGTGGTTTTTGCCACGGTTTAGATTGAGGATTGTTTCTTTTTTAATGGCTCTCAGACATATGAGATAAAATGTGATTTGTTTACATCATTTAGCAGACGCCCTTAAGAGTGACTTAGATTATCTCATTTTTAGACAGCTGAGCAATTGAGGGTTAAGGACTTTGCATAGGTATCCAAAAGTGGCAGCTTAGTGGACCTGGGATTGAACTCACAACCTTCTGATTGGTAGCCCAACACCTTAACCACTAGGCTACCACATGCCTGGTTTAAGAAAGAAATAAATAAATACATACATACATAAATAAGAACATTTAATAAACTTTAGGGTAGCAAAAGCTTCATTTTCATCAGGCCACATTTACTGTAAATGCAGTGCAGTCCCAGGCCTGCTGATTGTTTACCGAAAATGTTTACGTGTTAATTGGCTTATTAGGTGCCCGTGTTAAAAGAGGTGTGAAATGCTGTTTTGGTAGCAAGACAGTGTGGTTTGTGAAGTACTTGTTAGTTTGTCTCACTCTATCATGCCAGTAGAGCACAGGTACTCGATGCTGTTTGTGGCACATGAAATTCTTTTGTCCTTCACTGTTTGCTAGATTGGCATCGTGCAATTTACAAACCAGAGAAAAACAGGACGGAAAATGTTGAATTTTTTGGCTCCTTTACATCATTGTGTGCCTGTTAAATTGTTTGCTCTTGTTTTTAAACATAAACCGTGCCAAGATGTTTGAGATGCTGTTGGTCAAACCAGAGAGCCAAAAATTACAGCATGAACTGCATGAAAATGAAGAGCAAATTTATTCAAGGCTGAGTCAGGCCGCTAGAGTCAGAAGTGGAAATTTGATGTTTTATTAAACAGCTATCAGCGGACCGGAGAGTTACTTTGAGACACATTTCTTTTTTATGCTCTGGCACACATGATAACAAGAGCATCAATATGTGTGGAAAAAAAAGTGCAGTCTTGCTTAGGAACATGTGGATCGATTAATGCGACTAGAAACGTACGGTGTAGTTATCCGGCATTAAATGAATACGCACTAAAAATATTCAACAAGTATCCAGCCATCATGTGACAGCAGAACAGTGCAGAAAAACATGCGGATTCAGAACAAGAGCTCCGTTAAAGTTCATATCAAACATCAGCATGGCGAGAAAATGTGATCTCTGTGACCGCACCATGGCTTTCGGTGTCAGACGGCCTGGTTTAAATGTTTCAGAAGCTGCAGATCTCTTGGGATGTTCACACAGCAGTCTTTGTGAGTTGCCAGATTGGTCTGATATCACAAGTCTACATTATGACAATGTACCACTCACAATGCACGACATGTCCAGTGAGCACAAGAACAATCTTACAAGCGAATTTAAAAGTATGTGGGTGGAAACGCCTTGATGATGAGAGAGTTCAGCACGTCAGCTTCAAGCTTTGTCATGCTGTGTGTTCTGAGATGCTTTTCCGCTCAGCACGGTTGTTAAGAGTAGTTACTTGAGTTACTCTAGGCTAGGGCTGGGCAATAAAACGATAACGATATGTATCGTGATCGATATAAAAAAAAAATTTGTTCGATAAACCGTTCAATATTTTTTATTCTTTGTCGGAAGAAAACAGAGGTTGCGAAGCAAGTTCGGTTGCGTTAACAAAGGCACTCGCTCTCTGGTAACCTAGCAACGTAGTGAGTGACACGCTAACAGCCAATCATGTAACAGTATCATGTTTGGTTGCGCCATATCGTTGTCTCGTGCTGGTGCTGGATTCCTCTTCAGTAACCGGCGACTGATGAGCAGAAAATGAGCCGCAGCGAGCGAAGAAATTGTAAATAAAAGAGTAAAAGTCAGCGCGCCAGTATGGCGGTTTTTGGGTTATTATAAGTCTGACCGTAGTCACACCAACGTCGTCTGCAATTTTATGCAAGACCGTTTCTCGATGTTTATATTTAACTCTTTGCACTATTTTATTACACTTTATTAAGCATTTCTTACATTTTCTTTCATTTTGCACCTTAAATGTTAAGAGATAATTGTTAAGTGTTCATTGTGACTTTAGACTCATGTTTACATTATAATTATGTGAGTTTTCCTGCTTGTTGACATTTCTGTCTTAATAACTGAGGGGATTACGATCAGAGGAAGGTTAAGTTTAAAATAAAAATGTTTAAATGTAATATATTTTTCTCCTGGTCCTTATTTTAAAAGGGTCATAAAAAATATCAATAATTATCGATATCGACCGATATGAAACACTGAAACACATATCGCCCAGCCCTACTCTAGACTTCCTGTCGTATTAAACAATTTTGGCCCTTCTCCTTTGAGCCCTTTACTGAACGTGCCATTTTTTTTGGGCACAGAATCACTATTTATTATGTGTTTTTGTGTTGTTCACACCATTCTTTGTAAAATCAATTCCAAAAGCATTCAAACCTGCAGAAGTTTTTGAGATAAAGTTTTTCAATTTTAAGGTGTGATGTGAACATTAACTAAAGTTCTAGACCTTCTGCACCTACCATATGATTGGCTAACTGGATAATGAGCAGGGTTACAGGTGTTGCTATTAAAATAAAATGAGTGTGTGTGTGTGTGTGTGTGTGTGTGTGTGTTCTTCCTTTTGCTCTGCTTCATTGCTTCAGAGAATGCAGGGGGCAGTGAGAGAAGGCAGTCTAGGCAGCACCTCATTTAAAGAAATTCAATCCTCATAGTTAACAGCAATGCCCCAGAGGGCAGGTAATGAAATATCTCGAGCTGCTTTTTGCCTCTGCATGCCCTCATCTTTATGAGCTGGATATGGACAGTGCTCCTTCTCCTCTGGGTGTCAAATCCTTGAGTTGTGTGAAAACTGCAGAATAGCAGAAGAACAGAAATAAATAAAGTCAAGGCCTGAAATAGTGCTCTCTAAGAATGGAATTACCTTTCGGCGAGCCATGAAAAAATTATTTCATATCAAGGTCTGGGGTTGTGTAAATTTCCTAGAGCACACTCTGTTTCTCACATTACATGCCGAAATGGAGAGATGAAGAAACACTGACCTCAGGTAAGATAAATACCTGTCAGCAGGTCAAACGTTGAAAATGGAAACGGTCTCATTGTCGGTCAGTTAGCTTCTGTTTGACTTCCTGTAGCTGCACTTGTTCCTGAACTTCCCTCTCTTCTGTTGCACAAACACAAGTTTCTATCACGTAAACAAGCAATCTCACATTGCATAGTACATTTATAGTCATCTCAGACATCACAGCTATTTACATAATGTAAACACCTGAAGCACCAAAGAGAGGAGAGAAATTAGTTTGGGGCAAATTGCCAAGTTACAAAATCCTGAAAAGAGCGAAGCACAAAGGGAGACGGGCAGTCTGTGTGTGTGTGTGTTTGTGTGTGTGTGTTTGTGTTTATGAGGGTGTGTGTGTGTGTGTTTGTGTGTGTGTGTGTGTTTGTGTGTGTTTATGAGTGTGTTTGTGTGTGTTTATGTGTGTGTGTTTGTGTGTGTGTGTTTGTGTGTGTATGTGTGTGTGTGTGTGTGTGTTTATGTGTGTGTGTGTATGTGTTTATGAGTGTGTTTGTATGTGTGTGTGTATGTGTTTGAGTGTGTTTGTGTGTTTATGTGTGTGTGTGTGTGTTTGTGTGTGTTTGTGTTTATGTGTGAGTTTGTGTGTGTGTGTGTTTGTGTGTTTGTGTGTGTGTGTTTATGTGTTTATGAGTGTGTTTGTATGTGTGTGTGTGTGTGTGTTTATGTGTGTGTGTGTGTGTGTGTGTGTTTATGAGTGTGTTTGTGTGTGTTATGCAATTACTTAAGAGATTTCAGAAGTATATGTTGAATATGATGAAATGCAAACAGCCATAAACATCAGATCTGAGGAAACTGTGTGTGTGTTTATGTGTTTGTGTGTGTGTGTGTGTGTTTATGAGTGTGTTTGTGTGTGTGTTTGTGTGTGTGTGTGTTTATGTGTGTGTGTGTGTGTGTGTGTGTGTGTGTTTATGAGTGTGTTTGTGTGTGTTTGTGTGTGTGTGTGTTTATGAGTGTGTGTGTGTGTGTGTGTGTGTTTATGAGTGTGTTTGTGTGTGTTATGCAATTACTTAGGAGATTTCAGAAGTATATGTTGAATATGATTAAATGCAAACAGCCATAAACATCAGATCTGAGGAAACTTTGCGTCTGTCGCTCCAAGCTATCGGTTTGATAACAATTTTTTTTTTCTCAAGATTTAACCAGAAGGTATTTTTCATGAACTCTGATAAAGTTTCAAAGTCTTTATGATTGTTGTAACACTTGTTTTTTTTTTTTTTTTTTGTCAGTACATATAGAAGCAGGGCGTAGAAGGTTGAGGGACGGAGGCAGGTAACACACTCTGTGCTCTTTCTCCTTTTCAGGGCTTTGCGCTCGGACTGAATGACGGACACGTTTACAGCTGGACAGACGGCTTGAGGAGGAGAGACTGGCACGACAACGAGAGCATCCGGAGAGACGAGATACGTGTCGGTAAGCCTGCTACTGTACGCCTCAGCATCTGAGACACACACACACACACACATTTGGTCAGTTTACTCACTTATTCACTTTCTCCTTATTCCTTGCTCTGTTATCCAGCTGATACAGGAAACGCCTCAGGCTGAAGTCTTTCATCCATCTGTTTGAGGTTTATTATACGTTTGATGATGTTACTGGGGTCTTTTGCAGCAGTGAATTATAGATACACCGCCTATAGTGGACGAGATAAATGGAGAGCAAAGTGATTTCATATCCCTGACATGTGACTGATCAGAGAATAATCGTTAACCTTGAGTCAGTGTCAGTATAAAGTCTGTCCATCCATCCATCCATCCATCCATCCATTCTTTACTGCTGTTCAAAAGTGCAGTTTAAAGTTAACCTTGAAGGTAAGGTTCCCCACTGAGGACTAATAAATACACCCATCTCTCAGTCCATCCATCTTTTACCTTTTTCCACATATCCTTCTATCCTGCTGTTCACTAAAGAATTACAGTTAATCATAATTAATGAGCTACAACCATTCATCCGTCCGTCTGTCTGTCTGTCTGTCTATTCTTTAGTATGAGAATTACCATCTGTCCACTCACCCATTTATCCATCCATTTATCCATCCGTCTATCGATCCATCCATCTATCCTTTATTTAGTCTATTCATTCATCCATCCATCTATTCATTCATCTATCCATCCATCTGTCTCTCTGTCTGTCTATTCTTTAGTATCAGAATTACCATCTGTCCACTCACCCATTTATCCATTTATTTATCCATCCGTCTATCGATCCATCCATCTATCCTTTATTTAGTCTTTCATCCATCCATCCATCCATCCATCCATCCATCCATCCATTCATTCATCCATCCACCCACCTATTTTATATTTAGACCACTCATTCATCCATCCATCTATCCATCAATCCATCCATCCATTATTTGTCTCCCCACACACTCAGCCATTTGTCCATCCATCCTTTCACTACTCCGTCCATTCACTCATCCCTCAATTAGTACTTTCATCTGTCCATTCATTGATCCTTTAGTACATCTATCTACTCACCCATCCACAAATTCAAATCCATTTAACTCTTAACTCATCCATCCATCCATCCATCCATCCATCCATCCATCCATCCATCCATCTAAATTGTTCAACTCATCTAATTTTCAGCAGTTAGATCAGAGAGCAAATAAATGAGTGAAAGGAGAAAGCTGCACAGAAACAGGGACAGTGGTAATACTGCGGCTTTCTGCAGGGCTCGTGGGAACGGTTGGGCATAAGGACAGATTTTTATCTATGCATCGCTCTCTCTCTCTCTCTCACACACACACACACACACATCTTATTTCTTTATTACTGTGTTGCCTATAGCAGTGCCAGCCCAGTGTGATATATCTGCATCCTTCACTACGTTTTTGTTATTTGGGTTAAGGAGACTGTGCTCTGATCCAATACCACACACAAAGTGAGAAGAAATATTTCCTGAGTTCAAAGCGCCATGTTAGCAGATAAAAGCCATCAACAAGCCTGATTAATCAATGAGAACAGTACAGAATAGTTTATAGCTTTACAGCGCGTGGAGTATAATGGAGTCGTAAGTCAGTGTATTAATCAGATCGATTTGATGAGATCAGTCAGTGTGATGTAATAGTTTTCCCTCCGGAGTGTTTTTAGGGTCTCTTTGCATATCCCTTCGCATATGGACACTTCAGCTCAACCGTTCTGGGTTCCATCGTTACATCACATCATCACACGAAGCCCATTACGTCAGAGATTTAACGATACACACACCATCTGTTAGTGACAAATCTTCTGATTACAGGCAATGTGTTAAGCCTTACATTTATTTTTCATGACTCCCCACTAATTTTAGACATCAGAATACGAAACTAGGGGATTTAAATAATGGATTTGCACCAGTCTGCTCTGATTTGATCAACAAATTGCTGTCTGGGTGGCTGTAGATGACAGCTGGTTAACCACAACACACGAGATGGAACGGGATTCCAGCTTGTACCGTCGTACACATTACACCGTAAACTATTTGGACGTCATTCATTAAGGATGAAAGCACTCACTCTCTCTCTCTCTCACTCATTTTCTACCGCTTATCCGAACTACCTCGGGTCACGGGGAGCCTGTGCCTATCTCAGGCGTCATCGGGCATCAAGGCAGGATACACCCTGGACGGAGTGCCAACCCATCACAGGGCACACACACACACACACTCATTCACTCACACAATCACACACTAGGGACAATTTTCCAGAGATGCCAATCAACCTACCATGCATGTCTTTGGACCGGAGGAGGAAACCGGAGTACCCGGAGGAAACCCCCGAGGCACGGGGAGAACATGCAAACTCCACACACACAAGGTGGAGGCGGGAATCGAACCCCCAACCCTGGAGGTGTGAGGCGAACGTGCTAACCACTAAGCCACCGCGATGAAAGCACATCAACCTAAAATCTCCACTGCACTGCCTACAATCAAACATTTAAAAAAAAAAATTTATTTCTTTTTTTTTTTGCAAAATAAATTCCTTGTTCTGTAAAGTGCAGTCTTTACTGTCAGGGCAGAAATCACTGACGGTAACAAACAACACCGACACTAGAGACTCCTTCCATGAACAATAAATGAAAGTACGGTGTTGTTAAATAACATGTTTTGAGGTTTATTGCTTTTATCCTATTATTATCCCGTTTGCCTTAATGTAGATCGTTCACCATTCGGGACAAGTGAACGAGCTGTTGCTATGGAAACGAGAAGCACATTTATACAAGGAGAACTTATTAACATTTTCGGACCATTCTTGAAAGGACAGGTGTTTATGTGGTACGGCCCAAACCTCAGTAGGATTTCATAAATATTGGAAATTTCTTAACTTTAAAAAAAAAAGAAAAAAGAAAAGAAAAAAGTTTTACTCTTTTTTTTTAATGAGCTTCCTTACCTGGGTTTGTTACTGTGCATCCACAAGCCTACAAGTATTTTAGTTACAATTTGGCATTTAGTATTCAGTCAAGCTGTTCAGAGTCTTTTTTAATGGCCAAAAAAAGGGAAATTGTGCAGTGTTATGAATCTTTTTTTTTTTTTTTTCTGTGTGAGTCCACGCTCCTGAGAGAACGCACTAAGGAGTGGGAGTGGGAGTGGGGTTTCTGTAATTATGCACAGAGAGACGACATTCTGAACACAAACAGTGGGAGAAAGAGCGATTCTGCGAGAGACTGAGCATTAATATGTGCTTTTGTGATCGCAGTAAACGGCAGGAAGCTGTTATTAAATTATTGACAGCACGCTCTCTCACGGGCAGTGCTGAGGAGACCAACGTCTATAACAAACGTCAATAAAAAAACCTCAAATCTATCAAGAAACTCCCTCTTCAGCTTTAACTCTTTTCAATTCCAAATAATGTACAGATTAAAGAACAGATATGAATGCAAAGACTTTTTACTTCTCATTAGCACTGTAGAAAAACATCGATTTTTGACGGCAGCGTTTTTGTTTTTTATACAGTTGTGTTTTTTATTTTTTTTTTCTGTGTTAAGTGGAATAATGATCTGAAATGTACAGTATGTAAGATGAAGAAGCAGAAAAGAAGAAAAACATCCAGGTTTCATACTTATCATACATACAGTATGAAGAGCTCTTTTCCAAAACGCGATAAACGCCAAAATAAAAAAAAAACGAGTTTGTCATGTCATTTTGCTGTGTTGTGAACCTATATACTGCTCCATCAATGTTTCATGCCAAAACGCTATATTTCCTTGTTTAAAATGTACTGCAAGATGCAGTTCCTTTCCAAACTGCGATAAGCGCCAAACCTGTTTATTGCCAAAACGCTATATGTCCTCTCTCGACCAATCAGAATTCAGTGAGCGATCGACGCAATCCAGCATGGCAGCGGTCTGAGGCGAGAGATGTTTGTTTGTGCGCAGTCTTCAAAATGAGTGTAGGAGATTATTTCTATTCTTAATAAAGTTATTTATTTCCCTAATGTCATATGTTGCATGTTTTGTTGTTGGTTTATGTCTCTTTTCATAAAAAAAATAAATAAATATATAAATAAAAAAACATTTTTAAAATAAAGGATGGATTTATAGCGTTTTGGAAAAAAAATAAAAAGAAACTTTGAATTTATATTCAACAAAATTGTTGTTTCATTTAACAATCACTGTTTAACATGTTCAGACTGAGCCAACAGACCATTTTAACAGGATAAATTGAATATAAACAAAATATGTGTGGGTCTATTTTCATAAAAACTATTAAAATGGATTTATAGCGTTTTGGAAAAGAGTTCCTCAAATATTCCCTTTTTTACAGTTGAGCTAGAAATGATCGAGACCTTTCCTTTTTCATGGTGCACACGGAATGATAAGACTTTTAGACTAGAAAAAAGGATGCAAGAAAAATCTACCAAAGATCCAAAATATCATGATTATAGCACCTTACTGGTGGTGGGTGGTGAAATTGTTGTTTTTTTTGTTTTTTTTTTGAGTAACCTCCAACAAACAGTAATAAGCAACTTGTAAATGTCATGGATTGATGTGTCAAGATGCACCGCTAAATTTGGATCATTCTCACTGTTTACGTTAACTTCAAAATGAAAAGCCTAGATTTCTAACTATTAAAACTTTCCTGTGCACACACATACACACACATACACACACACACATACACATAAAAGCAAGCAAACTAATAAGATGATGATGTGTGTGTGTGTGTGTGTATTGTAGGAAAAGGTGAGCAGGGGAAGCCATACCCGCTTGCAGAGGACGAGTGTGATGACTCGGTGTACAAAGAGAACGGCTTTAACATCTACGTGAGCAACAACATCGCACTGGATCGCTCGCTGCCTGACATCAGACACCCCAAGTGAGTAAAATATATAAATGGATTTACTCGCCCTATGGGTTACGGGAAAAAAAAATGTTATATATCTGTTTAAGATTAAAATACAGTATAATCTACAATGTTATATATGAGCTGTGTTATAATATCCAATGTTATAACCTGGATCTTCAATGGATTTAGTGTTTGCTCAAATAATTTACAAAATTAAAAAAAAAACATCATTTTTTTAAGTATTTACCCTTAAATTTCTTCATTCATCAAAATCAACCCATGTGCCATGTCACATGATCTCAATATACACTGAGTAGCTGAGCTGTAGCTGTAGCACTGACAGGTGAAGAGAATAACACTGATTATCTTGTTATAGAGGCAGCTTTCAAGGCGTTGGGTATATTAGGCAGCAAGTGAACAGTCGTCAAGTGTTCTTGTGTTGAAAGCAGAACAAATGGACAAATGGTCTGAGCCAAACTGTGATGGCTCTATGACGGGGTCAGGCAGTCTGATGCTCTGTGCAATGTTCCTGGCATTCGCATGGATGTAACATCGACACATATCACCGAGCTAAACACTGTTGCCCACCATAGACATCGAGGAACTATCAAATCAAGTCCAGGACAAAGCACTGGAAAGGCTTCAATCAGGGTTTGGTTGTAAAAAAAATATATATATATATATTCCACACACAGGTCAGTCTAAAGGATTGTGGTATAAATCTATACAGGATTTTTACCAAAACTTAGTGACCAGGTAAAGAGAGGATTCATCAGAGAAGCAACCAACGCATTAATTAATTAACACAGACAATTAGTTTATCGCGCGTTAACATACTTTTTATTTTGAAAGTCCGTCGCTCACTGCGTTTGAATACACATACAGTTGAGGCCAAAATTATTAGCCCCCCAGGAATTTTGGAACATTTTCCTAAAGATCTTTCCAATGTTTGCAGCATTGATAAAACTTGATATAATCAAACATTCGCCAGTGCTATTTAGTAGCTTTTGGTACATTTTGGAATATAAAATACATTTTTAGGCTTGCTTTATAATCAAATATAGTGAAAATGGGGTGGTCAAAAATATTAGCCCCTTGTGAATATTTGCTTTCAAAACACACCCAATTAATCAATCAGCTTTCAAAACACACCTAATTAATCAATCAGCTTTCAAACCACACCTGTGCAGTCAATTGGCTTCCTAACAATACCTGGGCATTCAATCAGCATTAAAGGACTCCAAGGAACAGGGCACTTGAACACATTATTGGGAGAGACTACTTTTACTCACCATGCCAAAGACAAAGGAAATCAGTCTTGAGCTCAGAAAGAAGATAGTGGAGGCTCATGATAAGGGGGAAGGCTATACTGCCATTTCCAAGCTTTTCACAGTGTCTAGAACCGCCGTACGTTGCATCATTGCCAAGTACAAGGAGACAAATTCTGTAAGAAACAAACCTGGGCGTGGTCGTAAGCGCAAGATTTCAAGAACCCTGGAGAGGAAAATAGTCAGAGATATCAGCAAGATGCCCCAGACATCTGCCAAGATGATTGTTGCTGACCTGGCCTCTTCTGGAGTTGATGTTTCAAGGAACACAGTTGTGAGGGCTCTTCATCGTGGTGGGCTTCAGGGCCATCGTCCCAGAAGAACCCCTTTACTCAAACAGCGGCACATCACAGCTAGACTGAGGTTTGCCCGTGAACATTTGAAAGGTAAAGATGAGTTTTGGGAGTCTGTGCTTTGGTCTGATGAGACTAAACTGGAACTGTTTGGGCACATGGATGTTGCTTATGTTTGGCGAAGAAAGGGTGAGGCCTTCAACCCTAAGAACACAGTTCCCACAGTTAAACATGGTGGTGGGAGCATCATGCTGTGGGGCTGTTTTGCAGCTTCAGGCACAGGGAGCCTTGTTCGGGTGCATGGCATCATGAAAAAAGAAAATTATGTTGACATTTTGAGGGATAATATGCAGAAATCTGCTCATAGTCTAGCCTTAGGTCGTCGCTGGGTCTTCCAACAAGACAATGACCCAAAGCATACATCGAAATTGGTCCAACAGTTCCTGAAGGATACCAAAACAAAGGTCCTGGAGTGGCCCGCACAGAGCCCAGACCTCAATCCTATTGAGAATCTGTGGCGAGTGCTCAAAGTGAATGTCCATGCTCGGAAACCACGTAATTTGGACCAGCTGGAGCAATTTGCAATGGAAGAATGGGCTAAAATCCCTCAGGAAACCTGTGCCAACCTAGTAAAGAACTACTCTAAGAGGTTGTTGTCAGTTGTGGCTCAGAAAGGGTTCACTATTGACTATTAATGACCGGGGGCTAATAATTTTGGACGTTTCATTTTTGCCCTTTCTTGTTTCAACTCACTATTTCAATTAAATATCCTAATCAAACTTAGTTGAGATTTTGTCTTTGTTATTTTGGAAACAAACACACTATAAAACACTTGTTGTTAATGGTCATTTCCATGGAGAAATCAAGAGTTTTGTCTAATTTCATAAGGGGGCTAATAATTTTGGCCTCAACTGTAGATACACAGGAGGGGTGGGATGTTTATCAATAGGCTACTGGCTGCCTGGGATGAGCGTCATCACGCGTCTCAACCAATGAAAGCATTTGTTGTGTGCCTAAGAGAGCTACAGCGCGAAACAGAAAATATCTGGTGGGGACAGAAAAATGGAAAAAGGTACCGAACTCTTAAATGGACATTTTCATTATAAACCTCTTCCACACGGTAAAGTTGACAGAACCAAAGTTATTTGTTGCAAAGTTGAATTTTCTTATCGATGGAGTACTTCGAGTCTGAAGTATCACTTAAATGTAAAGTTGGATGAATGGATACATGCAGTTAATTTTGTCCACTCAACCTGCATCACTGAAAGTTTTTTTTTTTTTATTTTGGACTGAGATTCTCAGTCTCTTAAAGGAGATTAATGTTGTTGCTCGGAAGGGGCCAGTTATAATGTTATGATCGAGGTTCTGGACATCATTTTTTTTTTTTTTTTTTTTTTTTTTACAAACTAAACAAAACGTTAATGTTATATTTAATTTGATTACATTAATGTTTAAGTTGGGGGGCACGGTGGCTTAGTGGTTAGCACGTTCGCCTCACACCTCCAGGGTTGGGGGTTCGATTCCCGCCTCCACCTTGTGTGTGTGGAGTTTGCATGTTCTCCCTGTGCCTCGGGGGTTTCCTCCGGGTACTCCGGTTTCCTCCCCCGGTCCAAAGACATGCATGGTAGGTTGATTGGCATCTCTGGAAAATTGTCCCTAGTGTGTGAGTGTGTGAGTGAATGAGAGTGTGTGTGTGTGCCCTGTGATGGGTTGGCACTCCGTCCAGGGTGTATCCTGCCTTGATGCCTGATGACGCCTGAGATAGGCACAGGCTCCCCGTGACCCGAGGTAGTTCGGATAAGCGGTAGAGAGTGAGAGAGAGAGTAATGCTTAAGTTAAGATTTACAAGAAGTGTTAACTGCTACTAACTTTTAACTGCTGTAAAAAAGCACTTTATTTGTTTAAACTTTTGACAAACCAAATGTTATTGCACTTTTGTTCATACAGCAGTACTTTGAAAGAATAAAATTACGCAATACACTACTTTTGATTTCATTATCGAATTTTGCGCATGCTGCGATTAATCGCGATTAATCACAGAAAAACCATGCGATTAATCGCGATTAAAATATTTAATCGTTGCCCAGCACTAGTATTTACTTACATCTTACAGTGGAGTCCAGAGCATATGGCTGAATAAGTGAGGGTTAACTGCATTTCTCCAGGGTCAAGCAATTGTTCTCCTGTTAGTCATTAGACTTAATCTAGTGATCTTTCAATCACTAGCTTAGAAAGTTAAACACTGACCGTGTTAAATCAATATGAATCACTTTGTAGATTATTTCACTTATCTGTTTATCTACTAAACATTAATTGGCTTTTCACGGTGTACTGTATAATAACCGCACGCCAGTCACCTCTGTGTAACCTTCGATTCAGAACCGTGAAAGATGTCGTTCTTTTTTTCTAACTGTGAACAATCTGAAGTTACTCACGAAGCCGGTTTTGAATCTCTAGGTCCATAACATAGCACTGTATCGTAATATAATCGTGTGCAAAGGTGGTGGAAATATAGACGTAAAATAGACCGTCTTCAGAGTAGCACAGCGAAAGCCTCTATATTTATCACCGAGTAATTAGTCTGAGACAAGAACAATATTAGGAGTTGATTTAACACAGTATCTAACTGAACATGTGATCAGACCGTTTAAGTATCGTTGGCTTCCTCTGGATAGCAGTGTTAATGATTTTTAATTAGAATTTATAGATAAGGGTTCGAATTGATCAGCGGACTGACAGCAGACCATAAAACCCTACTGCGTCTTTTAACGTTGATAAACCTGGTGTCAGGAAGGCAAAAAGTCTCCTTGTGTCATTAGCTCCAAACACACTTTTTATCATGATTACTGTAGGAAGCCTTTGCTAAGCATGAAAAATTTGTCCCACTTAAAGCATAATCCTATGATTATCTCCTAGTATATAATATCTAGATCACAACTTATCACTGTACTGTCCCTTTAAGGATCCCTGTTAGGTCACAGGGATGCAGCAGCTTTAACAGGAAAAGAAAGTCGTATTCAAGCTACACTGGCCGCCTGTTCATTTCCACATTGACCACAAAGTCCTACTTTATGGTATTGAAAGCTTTAAACATTTTTAGCACTGCTTTATCTTTCTGATCTCCTGAAGTAGACCAGAAGTACAGACCAACCTGAGAGCTTACATGAAAGATACATGTTTATCTTTATATATAAATCTTTATAATATATAAAACTATGGTCAAAAGTAACAGCATTTACGAGTCTATCGTATTACTCTGGACCATTTCGCTTTGTTTCACACTCAGTCTTTCACTAAATGAGCTCTTTGATGGACTGATCATTAATTGTTCTCAAAGGACTAACCACTCCACACCATTTGCTGCCCATGAAAGCATTTTTTTTTTTCTACTCACGGAACAAATCCACTTATAATTCATGTAGCCGAGGGTCAAAGAGTTACAGTTCCAACGATAATGAAAGATCCGCTCTGGCTTCTGATGAGACAAATGGAAAGCCCGGGATGGACCGAGAACGGAGTTCAGTCCTACTTTATCTCCAGGAAGGATGGTTTGCCGGCTTTTGAAACACAAAGCACCTTTTGAGACTAGATCACAGCTGTGCGGTTGCAGTTCCCAATTCAGGCCTTGTTTCTGGTGCAGGTCTGTTTATTTTCAGGCCCAGTGGATGCGTGCAGCTCTGCATGCTGGATGTGGAACACTGCACAAGCAGTGTGCAACACAAAGCAGCCCACAGCAGCACTGCAAACTGTTCCACATCTCGTCTTGTGCTGATAAATAGCTGAAAATAAAAAAAATGATCCGGAAACCAGAGACAATGCATAAAAATCGCCCACCGTTTCATTCAGTAGGTCAATGTGGAGGCTGGAGTGAGTGTGTGTTACTACAGTATGGCAGGTGACACACTAAGAGTAATGCAGCTATAAATGCAGTGGAGCAAACAGCAGGAAAAGGAGACATTTATCGTTTACTGTATGCACCGAGCTGCAATTTTTTAGATATTATTACATTTGGAAAAAAAAAAAAACACACACAGCAGTGTCCGAATAAATATACACGTCTAGCTCTATTCAACCTGTTAAAAATACTACTACTACTAATAATAATAAGAATAAGAAGAAGAAGATGAAGAAGAACAACAACAATGGTGATATATTTAAGAATTAAAATTGTGCATTAATTTGGCACCACAGATATCTGTGTTCACCGAAATGACTAAAAACGTGGATTGTTGAAGAGGCAGGACGCGAGTGTCGTTTACTGCATGTCATATACTGTGAGCGATCCAGGAACCATCAACATAATCCAAAGCATAGGCAGACAGCATGGAAAAGGGATAATCCATAATCACTACAAAACCAGTGAGAGTTCTAAATATGGAAACACACTTCATGCAAACTAGAAAACAAAGGCTCAGACTTAACGACAATGATGCATAGTAGAAACTCCACGTTCAAACAAGGAAGCATACGAAAAGTCATTAGTAAACAATGAAGTATAAAGACATACTGTAGCCAGAGCTGTTTATGTCTAAGGGGTCCAAAAGGCACGACTGGTACTACTAAAACAAGTAGGAAGGATGGTCCTACTCTTCCCTACTTGAGTAGTGGGCATCTACGTTTATTGATAATGTAGCAGTTACGCTACAAGTAAGTCCAATAGAACAATGGTCTTGATGGCATGCTGCATTGTGGCTCCTGTAACTCTTGGAAATTAAGGACAATACAGTTTGGTCTCATAAGAAGGATTTATGGTCAAGTTGTGGTCTCAAAAAAAGTGTGTCATCTCATTCCACTCTGTACTACTGTACATCCACGGCTGCTGAGATTTTGTTTAACTTGCCTTATGGCTACAGCTGTATCCTGGACAGTATAATCTTTATGGCCAGAGTTTAGGGAAGTGGAAGTGTAGTACTTTAGATATTGGACTACTGATCAGAAGGTCGTGTGTTCAAATCCCAGGAGCACCAAACTGGCAGTGCTGAGCTCTCGAACAAGGCCCTCAACCGGTCAGTTGTATAAATGAGATAAATGTAATTTGCTTTGGATAACGCTGGCAGCTGAATGAAATAAAAACAAATGTAGTGGACACAAGAACAGATTCCATCTCTGTTTCCTCAACAATTACGCTTTACTAAGAGACCTAAAAGAAATAAATCTGTTCCAGCATGACTGCCCCCTGTGGATATGTTGTGTGGAATACAAGAAATCTAGTGTCCCTGAAAAAGACCTGACCACTGAACACCTTTGGGAGCACCGAGCGCACCCCTGACATCCTCACGTCATATCAGTGTGGAATACGACGACCAAAAAGCACATATTGGCCTGATGGTTAGATGTGCATAAACCTTCAACTTTTAGCCATATACAGTAGTATAACAGTAGATCAAGGCCTGGGATCTACATGCACTTGTTTAACTGCTTTAATATGACTTCTTTTTACCACAAGCAAGCCGATAGTCAGTCAGAGCACACAGAGAAGACACCCAGGAGATGTCTAAAGCTTCATAACGTGACTTGATTCAGACTTGCTTCAAACTATAGACTGTCTATGCTCTAAACTCCTTGTCCCATTTTCCCGAAGTACCGCAGTCAGGCACTCATCCCGTTGTAATATAAATGGTTCAGAAATGTGGAAAGTATAAGGCAGGAAGGGCACACAAGCCTTCAGCTAGAAGTCAGATGAAAGAAACAACAGACAGATTGTCGCCACAGGGATCAGGCAGAAACTCTTCACATTGCACCTACACCTCTTCCTCTGTGTACTGTCTGTCCATGTCTCCCTTGTCAGGCTGGCGGTTAATTGGCTGATGTGGAGCTTCCTTTGACCCAGATTGCGGATTGTGACCTGCTTTTGGTCTCTGTAAACGTTACACACTTCTGTCAATGTGACTCTTCGTGCTGTAAAATTATTGCACAAGATAGTTTTTTTTTTCTCATTATTTTTTCTCAGCCAACAACCAATTTACACACCAGCATATGTTTCCGTTCCACGTCTACTCACCGGGGTTTGTTTTTGTAATCTACCTTTCAGATAAGCTGTTTCTATTTACCTTTTCATTTACTATGTGAATATATTAAAGGCAGAGCTCTTTAAGACCGCTGGTTCGGTACTTCTGTGGGTGAAGCTATAAATAATGCTCCGTGTGTCAGCTTTGTCAGGGCGTTGAATTAGAGACTGGTGTGAGCTGTAAAGCGTTGCTTCATCTGCCACTTCAATCTTTGTTCAAAGTGAATTAAGGCGCAGATTTCTGAGTGCTTTATTAGAGCAGGGGGAGTGACAAGGCTTTTTAAACAGTGATTTATGATTAGAGCTACACTCAGCTCTATTCCCATATACTCCCAAAGTTTTCCGGTGAACACTAGATCTATTCATTACACGAACGACGCCGCTTCGGTCAAAGAGACATGCAATTATTTCACGGTTGACAGACTGGTCATGTTTTCCAACCTCGTGCTTTCTAATCTGTCTCTTTTTTTTATTCCGTCCATCAGCTGTAAGCAGAGACTGTATCTGGAGAATCTCCCCAACACCAGTATCATTATCCCGTTCCATAACGAGGGCTGGAGTTCGCTTCTCCGCACCATCCACAGTATCGTAAACAGAACTCCAGATCACCTGATCGCCGAGATCGTTCTGGTGGATGACTACAGCGATCGAGGTAAGCTCTGATCTCGCCGTCTCTTTGCTGAGGCTCCTGCGCTGCGACTAACCCCATGCCGAGAAAAACGCGACTTTGACCGTTGATAAATCTAGAAGTTAAAATATTTACATCATATATACTGTATGCTCAGTGTGGATTGTAAGGAAGAACCTTCCTAGCTGCTGGCAAATACGTGAACCTTTCCTGTTGTACTTATCACATTTCAGTTTAAAAGCCTGTGTCAATCGCTGTGAAAATGGTGTTTCATGTTTTAACCATCCTCGTGAGACTGAAGCTCTCTGAACAGGTTTCATAAAAACACGAACAATGAAC
>NC_083465.1:28194458-28221958 GCF_030014155.1 Tachysurus vachellii
ACGGGTCGAAGACCCAGTCAGTGACCTCACGATATGCTAATTTGTTTAAATTCATACCTACGTAATCACCGTCACCAAAATTGTACTTTTTTTTTTTACATTGAAACTTACATTGAAAAATAGACCTACCTACCGACCTTTTTTTTTACTGTTACTGCAAACCAAAATATTTTTAAGGATGGCCAACTAAGCACTAACACCATTTAATTAGAAGATACTAACATTAGTGTGAAAAAATACTAGCACTTTTTTATTTTTTATTTTGTATGAATCTTTTGCCCTTAGTAAGCTAGACAAATTCTTAGTGTCCTGAGTGTCTACCTTAATAAGAGCTTCATATTAACACCACTGTGGACCGACACATGACAAAGACATTCAATGCTGAACATTGGCACAACAAAACAGGAGCAAACTCCATTGCTGGCTTCAGGGCAAAAGGATTTAAATTAATTAACACTTTGCAATTAATTTTTTTAATTATTATTGTTATTATTATTATTATTATTAGACTAGTTTGTTGTTGAGATTTTTTTTTTTTATGCTTTTAGTGAGAGACCAAAGCGAGGCTAGAGAGGGACTGTAACTGAGAACAGGAAATAACTTCGTAAACATTTAAATGCAACTCTGAACTAATAAAAAAAATGTGTTACGCACAAATTGTTAAATTAAATCAGCAAGTCGCCGTGCAATAAATCAGTAAATGGGTTTATAGGAAAACTGTCTACTTTTAGGTGGTAACAGGAGCTGTGTTTCATGTCAGGTGTCATTACACACTCTGTCATTGATTATTTTATTGTAACTTCACACCTGTCTTCATCCTGAGTCTTTTGTTTTTCATTTCAATTCGCAAACGAAACCCATTTGCTGTGATCTTATTCTCTAAGAACATATTTCATACATGTGTGGATTCACTTACAGTACGATACATACTTTGATGCACTGTATGAGCAACACACACACACACACACACATTTTTCATGGCTGTGCAATCTGAACACATGACAGGAGTGAATCTTGCAACCCGGCCATGTTTCCTGCCCGAACGTCCTTGACTCACGATTAAAAAGAATCACAGAATGATCAAATGAGCTTTTCAATAGTTGCAGTCGTGTGATTCTGTTGTGACAAAGAAAGTAGGAATTCAGGTGATTTGCTCCCCAAGACACGTCGAGCGTCTCACAAATAAGGACGGCGTAATTCTTCCAGTCAGACCAGCTGAGGGCTGAAAGCTGACAGCTCCACAATGTGTGTTACTTCACACTGAAAAAGAGTCTCGTTCAATGGCGTTTTTCTTTTTATCAACATCTCCTATAAAGTACACTGCAACATATTCATTATTTGAAGGCACAGCAGGAGATTAATAAAAGAAATTACGTTTGAAATATTTCCCTTTTCCAAAGGTGCTTCTAAAGAAAGGATAAGGTTAGAAAATGTCAGGCGTAAACCAGCTCTTTAAGAAACTCGGCTGAAAACCGCGTGTCGTTATATAAAGAAATCCAGAAGACTTCTGAGCAATAATAGACTAGGAATTGATGCATGCTGGATCGGGGTCAGGCAGGTCGATGTGCCTAAGCAATTATTTGGCTTGAGGAACGGCTTGAAACTGAGGTTTTACCTGAAAAGAGAGAAATAAACAGTATTGTCTTAGTTATTAATTGAAAGCGAACACTCTAGGGCACTAAAATGAAACATTATTCCATTAATAAAAAGTAAAAACCTAATTTATGAGCATGAAAATATTCCTAACATTAAGTCCCACCCATCCAGCACTTATTCCACCCTTTTATTTTATTTAAATAAAGCTATTAGAAGTCCTGGGTTCTGAGTTACTGTCATCTCTACTATATGGTCTCGGTGAAATAGAGTTAATATTAGGAGTAAACTCTGTTTACATCTACGTTTGTATTCTAGTCAGTTAGTGACAAAATGTGGCAACTTTAGTGACGATTTAAACACGAACACGTGTAATCATGATTTAATTAGAAACATGAGATGCATCGCTTTTGACTCGACATGCGTTTCCTAAGACTAGAGAACCATCTCATCTTCCCAAATGCGTGCATGAGCCGCACACAGATGCTCAGCGCTGGCTAAAGAGCAAAATAATATGTATCCTAATATCTGGGTTTGCTCACAAAGTGCCAGCAAGATACAAAAAAGTGCTCAAGATACAAAATGTGTATATATATATATATATATATTCATTCATTCATTCGTTTTCTACCTCTGATCCGAACTACCTCGGGTCACGGGGAGCCTGTGCCTGATCTCAGGCGTCATTTATTTATTTATTTATTTATATTTTTATACTTTTTTTTTTCTTAACTGTCCACAATCTTAAAGTTTATTTATAAAAGTTTAATAATTTGCTTCCAGGAAGTTATAAATTAATTACATTTAAAAATATTAAAATAAAGATATCTCAAAATAGTGCATATTGACACCATTTACACGAGTATCGATATAATTTGGTCATATCACCGAGGCCGAGCGTCCGTGTGATTGACAGAGGAGAGAGCATAGTCAACACTCGCACCCAGACTGCTGTCTTTGAGTTTCCATCTTCAAAAAAATCACACAACAAAAACCAACGCTTTTCTGTTGCTCCACTCAGGACAACCAAATGAATCTATTAGGCTCGTGTCTATTTCGCCGTGGCACTTAACCAACAGCGTGATCAACGTGTAACATTCTCCACATGAGGAAATCACACTTAGATATCAAGCTAGCCATCGAAACATGTTCAGACAGGCCGACTGTTTCACAGCCTCCTTTTTAAACTGGCTCTCACGATCTGTGCACTGACTATAAAGCATAGACAAGCGAAGAAAGTCGACACAAAACACTTCTGTATCTTTCAGTGAAAATCCTTATTCCAGTCATTATTAGTGGCTGAATTCAGTCGCTGCAGAATCTCACTAGCTGTGTCATTTATACGCATTTATAAGGAGAAACCTCCAGGATGGCCATTGAGTGAGGTCGTATAAATGATGTTCCTGCTGCATGATGAGAATTGAGGTGTGTTTGGTGGTCTGGGGACTGAGTTTGACACTGAGTTTGAGTGCTGGCTTCACACGGTTAGTGCACTAAAGCAGATAAGCTGTCTGAAGATGTCCTTGGCTGTTCTGCTGTCTCTGCAAGGCTTCCTGGGAAGGAGTGGCAAAGGCCACAAGCTCTCAGAGAGGCCCAAGATGGGATTGATTGGAGAGTGTAAAAGAGACAGTGATGGACTGTTTGGCGCTTCAGCTCCCCTGTGGCATCGGAGGTTAAAGTAAAATCGAATCCTGTCATTGCCTGGTCTCAGAAATACTGTCAATAGGCATACAGTAAGTGCCTGACTTTTCCAATTGAATTTTGGGAAGAGTCTCTGTACGCCGCACCAAGACTGGCTGGAATCAGCTCTATAACATCCACCTCCACACACACTCACACACACACACACACACATACACTACATATCACAAATTTTCATCTGGACAGGGTTTTGTGTGTGTCACGGAAAGTGAGCAAACTACAATACTTACATTTCATACACTCTCTCACTCACACTCATCTTCTACCGCTTATCCGAACTACCTCGGGTCACGGGGAGCCTGTGTCTATCTCAGGCGTCATCGAGCATCAAGGCAGGATACACCCTGGAGAGAGTGCCAACCCATCGCAGGGCACACACACACACACACACTCTCATTCACTCACGCACTCACACACTAGGGACAATTTTCCAGAGATGCCAATCAACCTACCATGCATGTCTTTGGACCGGGGGAGGAAACCGGAGTACCCAGAGGAAACCCCCGAGGCACGGGGAGAACATGCAAACTCCACACACACAAGGTGGAGGCGGGAATCGAACCCCCAACCCTGCAGGTGTGAGGAGAACGTGCTAACCACTAAGCCACCGTGCCCCCTCAACATTTCATACACAGGAAATTAAAAAAGAAAAGGAGCCTTTTCTGGAACCTTTGTGCTGGTAAAAAGGATCTTGTGAGTCTGAAGTACTTTGAAAAGCTTTTGCAGTTTCAGGGACATGATGAGGTTGACAGGAATGTCGTAAACAACATTCTCAGCTCTGTAGACTGTAGACTTCAGATGTCTTTTCCTTTTTATTATTATTATTATTATTATTAAATTCATTTCACCATATGGCTTTTTGTTGCTCTGGACAGAAACCCTCACACACTCATCCTTATGTACACAGATGGTTTGCTAACTCTCCAAAGTTCTCACGGTCCAATCTGCCCACCTCTGTGCCCTGCGGAGAGTCACTGGTGGAAACGGCTATTTTGATGCTTTCTTGGCTAATAAAAGCTTAATTAGAGAAGGAGGCTAAAGTGCTCACGCTTGCACGGTTCAGCCCATCTGCCTCCGTGGATACGCGATGAGGACCACACGAGGATCAGCAGCGCTGTATCAGATGCCTCTCTCAACCTTGGAAACTCCAAGTTTCACTACAGCGTGTCCTAGTTCTGCTAATACCGGGACTCGTTTATTCGTCTTTTCGCAGAGTTGTGTGTAAATGTTTACAAAACCAAACTGCACTAAAATTGCCCTCCGGATTAAAAGGATTTTTAAACTTTCTACTCCTCGGTACATCTTACTGACGTGTCGTATGTTAAACCTTTCGGTAATGTACTTCAGACATCGCAGCGTTTCAGCTACCGTTAGCACTTCCTCCTTTTACAGGGTGCCATTACATCTGTCCTAAATGAATGTCTAACCTCGTTTGTAGTCTCGCTTTGGATTGGTTTCTTTAACATCATTAATAAGACATGAGCAGTTTGTGTATAAAATCTCAGTTACACATCTAGAGTTATATGATTTAATCAGAATATTCGAGGTTCACAAACCCAGAGCACGAGTGTGCATTTCTTGTGTAGATCTGCTTTGTGAAACCAATTCCAAATTCATTTGTGTGCAGTTTGATCAATGAGACCCGGTTCCTGCAGTATTGGGATTAAAGAATGATTAGTTTTGTGTTAGTGCAATTGTTTTTTTTTTCTTCCTCCTAACACTAATCAGAATTTTTCATTTGGAAGATATTTCTCTTAAAACTAGAGAAGTGTGCAAAGGAAAAACGGTTGGAGCTGAATGATGTCGGTCATTATTAAACACAGCCATTCATTCCAGTCACAAGAAAAGTCATTTGATCTTGGAGGTGTATATTTCTCTCTCTCTCTCTCTCTCTCTCTCTCTCTCTCTCTCTCTCTCTCTCTCTCGCTCTCTCTCTCTCTCTCTCTCTCTCTCTCTCTCTCTCTCTCTCTCTCTCTCTCGCTCTCTCTCTCTCTCTCTCTCTCTCTCTCTCTCTCTCTCTCTCTCTCTTGGTCTCTCTTTATCGCTCTCTTTTTCTATCTATCTATCTATCTATCTATCTATCTATCTATCTATCTATCTATCTATCTATCTACTGTATCTATCTCTCTCTTTCGCACTCTCTCTCTCTCTCTCTCTCTCTCTCTCTCTCTCTCTCTCTTTCGCACTCTCTTTCTCTCTCTCTCTCTCTTTTTTCTCTCTCTCTCTCTCTCTCTTGCTCTCTCTTTATTGCTCTCTTTTTCTCTATCTATCTATCTATCTATCTATCTATCTATCTATCTATCTATCTATCTATCTATCTATCTCTTTCGCACTCTCTTTCGCACTCTCTCTCTCTCTCTCTCTCTCTCTCTCTCTCTCTCTCTCTCTCTCTTTCGCACTCTCTGTCTCTCTCTCTCTCTCTCTCTCTCTCTTTCTCTCTCTCTCTTTTGCTCTCTCTTTTTCGCTCTCTTTTTCTATCTATCTATCTATCTATCTATCTATCTATCTATCTATCTATCTATCTATCTATCTATCGCTTTCTCACTCTCTCTCTCTCTCTCTCTCTCTCTCTCTCTCTCTCTCTCTTTCTTTCTCTCTCTCTATCTATCTATCACTTTCCTTGACACTGTCAGGCTGTCTGTGTGCTGAGGAATTGGCCAAATAAAGGGTAAAAGTGTGTGTGTGTGTGTGTGTGTGTGTGTGTGTGTGTGTGTGTGTGTGCGTGTGTGTGTGTGTTCTCATGTCCCTGTAGAGTAGCATGTGCTGTTGTGAGCTGTATGTGACCTTATTACACATCTGGGCTGTAAGTCTTGAAGTGACAGACCTATAGAGGGTTCATCTACCACTTCATCACTCACACACATTACCTCTGCTGATTCTGCTGCTGCTGCTGTTGCTGATGATACCGATGAGGATGATGGTGATGATGATGATGATGATGATGATGATGACAAGAAGAAGAATTCTGTTTACTTCCTTTTATAAGGTTGTAGTAAGCAGGGGTGGGACGAGCACAATTCACACCTCGGTTATTAGATTTTTATCTGTATCAGAAAATAAAGCGAATATCTTACATTTCCTACAGACTTTTACGAATCCACAGCGCGTTGATCTTAACACAGCTCACGTTCCTTTTCTCACCACCTGCTACACTACACACGCAGTCAGCGTCCACCGACGAGAGACGACATTCTGAATGGAGAGAAAAATGAAGTGAAGGACAAAGCTCTCATACAACTCTCCTGCTAATGCGACATTACTTCAGGGCATATAGAGAGAACATAATGCAGCTGGATGGACTTAAATATGAGGAGATTACACAGCGTTTCATAGTGGAAACTTCATCAGGAGAGGATACGGCTAGGGATAAACAGTCTCTGTTAGTCTGTAGTAGGGATAAACAGTCTCTGTTAGTCTGTAGTAACAGTTAATAATTAATACTTAACTAGTTGCTCATACTTTGTTACATATACTGTAGGGGGTTTTTACACTTGGTCACTTCATGTGTTTTCTGTGATCAGATAGCTATCCGATGGTAAATAGACCAGGTCTAAATGCCCTCTGAAACGTTTTCTAGACGGATATAAATCCGATGGTACAAACCCCTTCAGGAGGTGGTCTGGGACGCGTTTCAGATGAAACAGGACAGGTGTAAATGAATGTGGTTGTTCAAGCCACATACGTCAGCGCTATACTCCTCCCAAACGGAAGTACGTCACTCGCAGGTGATCTTTCACCCAGGCGTTTCGTCGGATCTTAAAATGCACTGCTGCTGCCTCCAGCGAAAATGCAGCAAACAGTAAACGCTGTTTTTTTGTAACATAACCGTCGTAACGAGTTTTTTCGTCTTCTTTTTGATTGCGTTCTGAAAACCGCAAACACACCAAAGTGTGTTCCGTTTCAATTACCCCGGAAATGAGGTCAAATATATTTGCATTTTGGGCGGGAGTAGAAAGATCGGATCGATATCCGATTCGCCGAGACGCGTTTATGTGGCCTAATGTAAATGGAACAGTAAAAAGGCCCTATGTTGGCTACCGATCATCAAATCCGCGATTCGTCTTTAAACACTTAAAGAAAAAAAAGACTGCAAGAACAGATTCCTTGTAAACCTTTTAAGCGACTCACAAAAGGCTGAATCAGACCTCCGAAGTCATATTAATGGTAGCACATACAGTACGTCCACGGATCTAATCATCATAGTGTCGAGTCAGGAGAGTGTGACATTATACTTCATGTAGCTGCTGCTTAAAATGACCTCCTGATGAGCAGGTCGTTTGAAATTTGTGGTTATTTTGCACTAGTCATGAAGTTGCAGTCCATTGCATCCATAAAGCCATACTGGTGCACACTAATTGGTACATAGCAGGACTGAATGTCACTGAAAGGGTTCGGAAATAAATAATGTGTTTAAATAGGAAGGCTCGCTGTCTCTCCCAGAACATAAGGGCTGTGTTTAGATGATGAATTAAGACACTAGATACACATAATGTTGTACATAACAGTGTACTGTTTACACTCTGCGATCTAGTCACTGCTCAGCAGTACTGAACTATTTCATGTAACAGATAATACTGTTGATTTTCTCTACTGACACAAGAGATTTTAACATGTCGGTCAATTTCTCAACCGTACAGATGTCTCTCGATCCGCTAAATGTCTCTGACGCATCTGAAAACGTTTTGAACAAATACTGAAAAACAGGCGATTAAGCTGAACGTCTTGAGTACTGAAACGCTGAGGAAGGAAAAGACTGATTTGCAAAAAGTTTTGAGTGTGTGTGTGTGTGTGTGTGTGTGTGTGAGTATAGGGAAGTGCAAACCTGATAGCATGATCAACCATAAAAAGTAGCACACACTGATTTACTAGCAGGTGTCTACGGAGTAATGCATCTTTCACGCGAGAAAATCTGAAAACAGACAAAGCTCCAGTTTTACTTTTGCCTTAAGGAATATACAGTTTAGAACATGGTTAGGACATTTTTACTTAAAAGTCACTTTTTTTTTGTGCAAATTAGTGCACTTACTGTACTTTGCACACTTTGCACAAGTCTGTTTCTGCAGGAGTGAATGCAGGAGTTTCAACATTATTAATAAAGAATTTTAAAACAACATTCGGGGCACGGTGGCTTAGTGGTTAGCACGTTCACCTCACACCTCCAGGGTTGGGGGTTCGATTCCCACCTCCGCCTTGTGTGTGTGGAGTTTGCATGCTCTCCCCGTGCCTCGGGGGTTTCCTCCGGGTACTCCGGTTTCCTCCCCCGGTCCAAAGACATGCATGGTAGGTTGATTGGCATCTCTGGAAAATTGTCCGTAGTGTGTGAGTGAATGAGAGTGTGTGTGTGCCCTACGATGGGTTGGCACTCCGTCCAGGGTGTATCCTGCCTTGATCCCCGATGACGCCTGAGATAGGCACAGGCTCCACGTGACCCGAGGTAGTTCGGATAAGCGGTAGAAGATGAATGAATGAATGAATGAATGTCCTTCAGAAGCTACATGTGATATTTACTTTTGCAAGAAAAAAATGGAAAGACAAAGAATTCTAAAGAACTGTGGGCAGGTTTCTGCTCAGGACAAAGAAGGGACTCTGAAAGAACTCTCCATAAAAAAAAAAAAAAAACAAAAAAAAAAAAAAAAAACAATCACTTCAGAAACATGAAATATTCAGAAGCAAACTGGGAAAAAAGCAATTAATCAGCTATTAGCGCATCACCAGCACTGTCATCAGTGCACTGCATTTCCACTAGCTATAAGACAACACACAGGGCCTACAAGAGACCTGCTGAGCCTTTGTGACGTGTTCAAGCTAATAGCAGGTTCGGTGTTTGAGATGGTCGATGATTATGAATATTCAGCGCCACGCATTGGTGCACTTATTAATCATCCAGATTGATCACGATGCCATGGGAGACTTTAGCTAAATAATTCTTTCATAGAATGATAGAAGCTAGTTTCTGAGTTTCTGGGTGATAGAATCAATGCTGTATTTGTATCAGAACAGTTTTTTCTTCATTACAGATAAGACCATGCCTCCAAAACTAGGGTCAGGTTATGACCAAGACCAGGCGGTTAGGAGGAAAAACCATCAGAAGTATTTTATCGATTTCATCCATCCTCCTAGCAAAAAGGGGTGACAGAAGAACGTCCTTGTTCCAAACAAACAGCCCTGATGATTTACCAAGTCTCCTTGTTCCTGCAGTCAAATTCATCACTATTTAGCCGTGCAGAAGCAAAGCTAGGAATGATTCTCCATTTAGAGCAATCGGCGCCGCTGCTCGATACAAAGCCATTAATGCCCGGGAGAAATCGAGTGACATCTCAGTAGAGAGAATGCGCCGTCATGTGAGAGTGTGAAAGCAGCCGTGATAGATGTTACTCAGAAGTAATGACTGAACTTGAGGGCTTTGCTCTATCGGCGAGGACGAGCTTGAAGCCACTGTACGGTGATATGTCATCAAGTGCTTGTTTCACTCTGTACTGTCAGCAGAAATCCAGCTGGGAGAATACATTTTCTGCTACGTTTGCAGCCCTGAGAGGAACTCCAAAATTGAATATATCAAGAAAATACATACACACGCTTTACTCCTATTTAACACGGCCGCGCCTTGCGCACATACGGTCGTACGCAGAAGTTTAGGAACCCCTGAGAATTTCCATGATTTTCATTTATAAATATTTGGGTGTTTGGATCAGCAATTTCATTTTGATCTGTCAAATAACTGAAAGTCACTAAAGTAATATTCATTCATTCATTCATTCATTCATCTTCTACCGCTTATCCGAACTACCTCGGGTCACGGGGAGCCTGTGCCTATCTCAGGCGTCATCGGGCATCAAGGCAGGATACACCCTGGACGGAGTGCCAACCCATCGCAGGGCACACACACACACTCATTCACCCCGACCCTGGAGGTGTGAGGCGACACACACACCCCGACCCTGGAGGTGTGAGGCGAACGTGCTAACCACTAAGCCACCGTGCCGCCCCCAAATTAATTGGAACACCCAATTGGTTTGGTGGCTCATTAAGCCTTGAACTTCATAGACAGATGCATCCAATCATGAGAAAAGGTATTTAAGGTGGCCAGTTGCAAGTTGTTGTTCTCTTTAACTCTCCTCTGAAGAGTGGAAACATGGAGGCCTCAAAACAACTCTCAAATGACCTGAAAACAAAGATTGTTCAACATTATGGTTTAGGGGAAGGCTACAAACACCAGAGATATAAGCTGTCAGTGTCCACTGTGAGGAACATAGTGAGGAAATGGAAGACCACAGGCACAGTTCTTGTTAAGGCCAGAAGTGGCAGGCCACGTAAAATACTGGAGAGGTGAAACAGCCCACAGACCACCTCCAAAGACCTACAACATCAACTTGCTGCAGATGGTGTCACTGTGCATCGTTCAACAATTCAGCGCACTTTGTACAAGGTGAAGCTGTACAGGAGAGTGATGCGAAAGAAGCCTTTTCTGCACACACGCCACAAACTTGAGATACAAACGCACATTTGGACGAGCTTAATTTTGGAATAAGGTGCTGTGGAGTGATGAAACAAAGATTGAGTTATTTGGTCATAACAAGGGGCTTATGCATGGCGACAAAAGAACACAGCATTCCAAGAAAAACTCTTGCTACCCACAGTAACATTTGGTGAAGGTTCCATCATGCTGTGGGGCCGTGTGGCCAGTGCTGGAACTGGGAATCTGGGTAAAGTTGAGGGTCACATGGATTCCACTCAATATCAGCAGATTCTTGAGAATAATGTTGAGGAATCGGTCACAAAGTTGAAGTTACGCCGTGGCTGGATATTTCAACAAGACAACGACCCAAAACACTGCTCAAAATCTACTGATGCATTTATGCAGAGGAACAAGTACAATGTTCTGGAACAGCCATCCCAGTCCCCAGACCTGAATATCATTGAACGTCTGTGGGGTGATTTGATGATCAAACCTAACTGAACTGGAGATGTTTTGTAAGGAGGAACGTTCCAAAATACATTCATCCAGAATCCAGACACTCATTACAGGCTATAGGAAGCGTCTAGAGGCTGTTATTTCTGCTAAAGGAGAATCTACTAAATATTGATGTGGTTTTTCTGTTGGGGTGCCCAAATTTATGCACCTGTCTAATTTCGTTTTGATGCAATAATCCAATAAACCTCATTTCACTACTGAAATATTACTTTAGTGTCCTTCAGTTATTTGACAGATCAAAATGAAAGTGCTGATCCAAACACCCAAATATTTATAAATGCAAGTCATGGAAATTGTCAGGGGTGCCTAAACTTTAGCATACGACCGTATTTCTGATTTTTTCTGCGTGAAACAGATGTCCAGTAATGCAGCTTTTGAAAAGGCTAAATACGGAGGTTGTTTGTTTCTGCCATCTGGTGCCAACTCTGCCAGTCTCCAGATGCATCGTGACCTGCCTCGAACACTTCTGATTGTGAAATGAGCTGATAATTATAAACAGCAGCAGCTCCATTTAGTCCAGCCGCTAATATCACCGTGGCAAAGAGAAGTGTTTCAACCTGGCGGTCTGACACACAAAACTACAGCAATCGCTCATCAGGACACACACTGAACGCCACTTTGCCTCTTTCCGCTCTGTATATTTGTCCAGTGTGTTGCACACACAATTTTTTGTATCTGGACTATAATCAGGGTGAGTCACGAGAGTGAAATACTTCCACAGACCTCTGAACGTACTGCAGCATGGCAGCATACTTCGTGTTTCTGACAAATTAAAGGAAAACTCAAGTAAACAAGCGAAGAAGCTAACATTAACCTCCTAACATGGACTGTGGTACACAAGAAGTGGCCTGAGAAAACCTTTCACTTTGTACATTTTCTCTCTCACTCACACTCATTTTCTACCGCTTATCTGAACCACCTCGGGTCACGGGGAGCCTGTGCCTATCTCAGGTGTCATCGGGCATCAAGGCAGGATACACCCTGAACGGAGTGCCAACCCATCGCAGGGCACACACACACACACTATCATTCACTCACACAATCACACACTACGGACAATTTTTCCAGAGATGCCAATCAACCTACCATGCATGTCTTTGGACCGGTGGAGGAAACCGGAGTACCCGGAGGAAACCCCCGAGGCACGGGGAGAACATGCAAACTCCACACACACAAGGCGGAGGCGGGAATCGAAGCCCCAACCCTGGAGGTGTGAGGCGAACATGCTAACCACTAAGCCACCGTGGCCCCCCTGCTAATCGTAATCAAACGTAAAAAAAAAAATAATAAATAAAACACAATTTTGACCAAACCGTTTTTGAAATATCCAGCTACAGAGATATCCGACGGATTTTCCGAGATTTCCGCACAGGTCCAAAAATGCTGAGCATTCCAGTTTACCTTAATTCAATTTCAGATATAAATAGCGAGCAGAAAAGATGGCTTTGAAGTGGAGCTCATTACTGGGCTGCGGATGGCTGCGTAACGAATTCTATTCAGCGGACTTGTGCTTCAATAGGAGCAGGGAGTAAAGCGGTACCCGCATCAAGATCCGTGGAAAAAGACATGAGTAAACAGGGCTGGAAATCGAAGTGGAAAATACATATTGAGCATCTGTAATGATGCAATGTGATGTATTAGTGTGATGTGTAACAAAGGCAGCTGTCGTTCAGGTGAGAACGTCGACGCAGGACGCGATCCTGCTGCGTCTGCTTTCGTGCGAACATTGAAACGAACACAGTATTTTTTTTTTTCATCCTCAGACGTCTGGACCTTTTATTCTTTTCTAATCTGGAAAGTGAAAACGTCCAGCCGGCTTCGCTGCAGTGAGCTGAGCCGCTGCTCTCGGCAGTGTGTGAAGCGTTGTATTAGGCTCGTGTGCTGCGTCAGTTTGTCAGGTTCGGTGGTGTAGTCAGTGTGTAAGTAATGGTAGAGAACACACACATCACTAGAGGTATGACTGGACTTTCTACACACTGACTAATGAATGCACCGCTCCAGGGACACGGGCTCATTTGTTCTAGTCCAACATGACAAATCATAGCTTGTGTGTGTGCGTGTGTGTGTGTGTGTGTGTGTGTGTGTGCGCGTGTGTGAGTGTGTGGACCAAAACAAAGACATAAAAACGCCATGTGCTCAACATTGACCTTTATTTTTACAGCAGTGTAGCATTAGTTCTTTAGTACTTTGCTTTCTGATTAGATCTCATTTAAATGCAGAGTTTAAGTAATTATTCATTTTTATTATTTTGCACCAACATCTCACTGACGAGAACACAAGAAGACACGTTAAAAGCTTTGTGCTGAAAGGAAACAGGTTCTACTTATTACGCTCTCCGTGCCGAATGAAATAATATCAATAAAAGTGCTGATTCCAGCCTTAGTGAGTCTCTGTGCTCGCTTCTCTTCTTGTCTGTTTTATTTACACAGACAACACCATTTCTCTGATGTTTTGTGCGATAGTGTGAAGCAAGCTTGTTTGTGTGTGTGCTAGTGTGTGTGTGTGTGTGTGTGTATGTGTGTGTGTTTGTGTGGGTTAGGTTGCTGATGAACTGTCTTTAAACCTTCCCGGCGTAGATTGGCTTCTCCTTTCAGTTCAGCCACCCACAGTGAAATGCTGTGTGGTGGAGTGATTGTGCTACTTTAAGGCCTCGCTAATTGGATTTTTAATTAATTTTTCAGATGCCAGATGAGCGTAGTAATAAAAGTGGACGATTGGTATTTTCCAGCAAGTTTGGTAATTAAAAAACCTTGGAGCGAGCACGAATGTCTTCTGTTTAGGCGTGCGTTATATAACCGGCTCATTGTCTCTGCACAGCGTTATCCAGGACGTTTACTCTGATTATATAATTATATAATACCAGATCTGCATACATTCATGCAACTGGTGGAGAAGCTTCTCAGGTTTAACACCAGGATACACCAGTATTTTTTATCGGGACGTACAGTATGAAGTTCACAGAGGTGTTTCTCTTAAATTCTTCAATATTAAAGGTGGGGTGCACGATGTTTGAGTCGGGTCGACAAACAAAACAAACGTGTAGCCAATTAGCAGAAAGGGGCGTGTCTTGTCAATATGCGGCGGAGAGAGTGTTCAGTGCGCACGTCTGACGTTAGCCGAAAGCTAATCAAGTTCTAGGTGTTGAACGTCGTCTTCCGTGTGAAACGGAGCTAAACCTTTAACGGTACAACACACAGTACTACAAAAACACATTTGTATTACCATAGTATTACTCTTTGTGTTCATTTATTGATAAAAAATATCCCCTCGTTCAGCTGCCCCAGCAGGTTCCGTCTGGGTCACGTATGTATGTGTGGGGCGGAGCTATCAAAACAGAGGTGACACCCAGTTGGGTTAGGGGCGTGTTTGTTTTGGTGATTTCAAATATCAACATTGGCTTTCAAACATCGTGCACCGCACCTTTAACTCTGAGACCAAAAAATGGAGTTTGCTCCTGTGTTTTTTTTGTATCCATGTTGAACACTGAGCATCTTGTCATGTCTCACTCCACAGTGGTGTTAATATGAAGCCTATACGAAAGTAAACACTCGGGACGACCATTAAACATTCAGTGCACGTTTCTCAGCAGAGGGAAAAACACACGTCTCACACTGAAAGCCAACAGACTCATTTTATATCGTCATTTAATTTGTTCATAGCGATCGAAAATGTCTGACAAGTCGATTTACAATCTAGCGGCAGAACAGAACACAGAACAGGTACAAAAAGGCTAAACTGGTATCTCTGGGAAGCCCCGCCCCTTTCTACGTATTCTGGACTGAATTTGCCTTTACTGGTCAAATGTGTGAGCAGAAAAAGAAACTACTGACCAGCTGATTGATCAGGTTATCGATTCTGGAAGATGTAATCATTTATTTTTACGTTTTTTTTTTTTAAATTGCCAGAAAGAAAGAAAAAAAAAATCAATAACACAAAAGCCTGGTTCTGTGGGACAAAACACTGCAGCACATTCCACCTAGAATTGTTTGTCACCATGGCATGAGAACAGATTTTATTTTATTATATTCGATACAGAGTCAGAGCCGTTGTTTAAGAGCCGAATACTGCTCGCGATGATACGTTAAAGAAACCACGACACTCGTTACACACGTCTCCTTTTTAATGAGACAGGGAATAATCATCATATCCTGACCCGGTGTTCACTTTCATTCTCCTACTGTACATTTAATACAGTGCTCATAATATTTCACAATTATTTACTCCTAATACATTAATACACGTCAACTTAATGCGCTAACAACGAAAGGACTTTTTTCCGAAGGTGCAGTATTTATCAGATCAAACCTTTTGACAAGGTTTTGGGTTGGTGATGGATATTTTTTTTTACAGAGAGCTATAAAGATCAAAGAGAAGTAATGGACAGATTTTGCTTGGTGATTTCTCTTAAATGGCTGTGACCTGTGCACTTAAATGGCTTTGGCAGAACTCGCAGTGCTAATAAAACCCAGAGCAGTACATTTCCCTGCCTGTTCACGGCTCCAAGTCACGTCAGATCAAGTCATCGACAGCGCCGTAATATGCTGATGTTTAGAGGGTGCAGAGTTGCTGCAGTGTCTGAGTTTCTGGTGATAGCTGTGTATTCCCTGGCTGCCGTTTAAACAGCGTGTCCAACCCCGATCCAAGCAGCTCCGGCTCTCAGGTTTCAGCAGGCCGACTCTCTCTGGATCTGTTCGAGTCCTTTAGAGCCGCTGTTTTGGGATATTAATCCTTGCAACTGCTTTCATCCTTTAATGCTGTACTAACCCTTTCAGGACCTGTTGTTCTATAGAGTCAGTGCTCAGGACTGATTCTGGACCTGTTTGGGGTGAGGTTTATAGTACATGTTTACTACATACTGTATACTGATGCTGCTAAATCATATCATATCATATCAGAGCTTTCAGCGTTCAGAAAACTGCGCATATGGGTGGCAAGGTGGCAGAAATGACTTCATACACCAAGACATTGGGTTATTTACATTTATTTTATTCTTGTTATCTATCTATATCTATCTATCTATCTTCCCCAGTGTTAGAGATTACTCACTCACTCATTTTCTACCGCTTATCCGAACTACCTCGGGTCACGGGGAGCCTGTGCCTATCTCAGGCGTCATCGGGCATCAAGGCAGGATACACCCTGGACGGAGTGCCAACCCATCGCAGGGCACACATACACACACTCTCATTCACTCACACACTACGGACAATTTTCCAGAGATGCCAATCAACCTACCATGCATGTCTTTGGACCGGGGGAGGAAACCGGAGTACCCGGAGGAAACCCCCGAGGCACGGGGAGAACATGCAAACTCCACACACACAAGGCGGAGGCGGGAATCGAACCCCCAACCCTGGAGGTGTATCATGAAGCTTCTCTTTTTTATTCTTTTGATGTTTTTGATTTGATGTTTACTCAAAGCCGTGTTGTATGAAACAGGACAGTGCAGCACTTCAGTAACACTGTATGTTGACGTTCCCGAGGACGTCACGCGTCTTCACGTGATACACATTTGCAAGTCAGAGGTCACTAAACTCGAACTTTAGTACACAGCACAACGTGAAACGTCTTCACACCGAGCTGACATTTCTGTTCTCCAGCATTCACACGCATATGAGTAGAAGGAATAGTGTCGTGCGATCGCACCTTTATTGTCAAATATCATTATGTAGAGGTTTACACTCCGAGTCCCTATAAGGCTAAGTAAGTATGAAGGACTTGATTAAAAAGGCTGAAATATATCACATACTGTTCAAACAGAGCGTAGGCTTGGACCCCTGAGAGTCATCCTCTCTCTGCAAACATGCTTGCAGCACGAGGAAAGAAGTTTTCTGCTGGGTAATGAGGAGAAGTCAAATCTCCTCATCTCCCGATCTTCTCCCGCAGCGTGCTTTTTTCCGCTCCTTCCCTGTTCAACATTTATCTAAGAGCCGATTTATTATTCACCCGGACAGGTTAGCAGCAGGATTAGTGCCGCCAGCGTCTGTTTTCTCAACGTCCACAGACTTAATGACATCACGTCTCTCCGCCATGCAGCCAGTCAGCGGCCAAACCTGACAACAAGGAGCGACTCCTAATGGGAGGACAGCAGCTGCACAGAGACCTCGGGTTCAGAAAAAACTCCACTTTGTTTTAGTTTAATCACCAATCAGGGAGTGTGAGGTTATCAGACTGATGTGCTGCTGCTGCTGCTGCTGCTGCTTCTGCTGCTGCTGCTGCTGTCTCACACTCACGTTCCTCTCCTCACCTGCGAGACGTCTGCTTTCACAGAACGCCATCACGTGTTGTTCTGCTCACGAGTGCTGTGGAACTATATGCCTGCAGCCTGCTCAGAGAAAGGAAGCAAAAGAAAGGGTGAAATACTGACTTCACTGTTTTGTTTTGTTTTTTTTGTTTTTTTTTATAATCATTTTTTATTTTTTTTTTTTATATAGCCCCTGTAACTTTTCAAATTTTTTAACCCCCAAAAATAATTTTTGATAGGTATCTTTGCTTAAAGCTTATTGCTAAAACATATTAAACATATAAAACTATAAAAACATATAAAACAAACATATAAAATGAACAGTTTACTTAAAACCTATTTTTCTTTATCAATCAATCAACATCACAACAACAAAGAAGAGAGAGGAAACAGTTCTGCAGTTTCCTGTTTGTCTAAATCTGTCTAATATTAATCTCGAATTTTGTATTCTATTAATCTTTATATTATTCTTTATATTGACATTTGTTCTGTGTTTATGTTCTGTAAAGCTGCTTTGAGACAATGTCAATTGTAAAAAAGTGATATACAAATAAACTTGAATTGAACTGTATTGAATTGGGGGGCACGGAGGCTTAGTGGTTAGCACGTTCGCCTCACACCTCCAGGGTTGGGGGTTCGATCCCCGCCTGTGTGTGTGGAGTTTGCATGTTCTCCCCGTGCCTCGGGGGTTTCCTCCGGGTACTCCGGTTTCCTCTCCCGGTCCAAAGACATGCATGGTAGGTTGATTGGCATCTCTGGAAAATTGTCCGTAGTGTGTGATTGCGTGATTGCGTGAGTGAATGAGAGTGTGTGTGTGTGTGTGTGTGTGCCCTGCGATGGGTTGGCACTCCGTCCAGGGTGTATCCTGCCTTGATGCCCGATGACGCCTGAGATAGGCACAGGCTCCCCGTGACCCGAGGTAGTTCGGATAAGCGGTAGAAAATGAGTGAGAGAGAGAGAACAGGAAGTCATTTGTGAAATATATGTGACAAGTAGAAATAGTACATAAAGGGTTGAATGAAGGATTCAGTATTGGATGTATTGGACTCAATGGTTAAGGTGTTGGCCTGCTAATCAGAAGGTCATGAGTTTGAATCCCAGGTCCACCAGGCTGCCTTTGCTTGACCCCTGAGCAAGACCCTTAACGCACGGTTGTTTAAATTGAAATGAAAATGTAAGTCACTCTGGATTTGGGTGTCTTTTAAATGTAAGGGATTTATTTTTTCTAATGAACGAAATCATTTTAAAAACAACTTTATTACTGACATGTTTAAGTGTTTGTGTCGTACAGGATACGGTCTTCTATCCAGCACTGTACACTATGATACACGGTAGATATCGCAATCAAATTAGAATCTATTTAATATTTTTGAGGTGCTGATGTAAAGGAGTATCGCTGATGTGACCTGCTGTTAAATGGCGCGTATCCGAGCAGGACGCGGCGCCGTCAAAGGGCCTGACGCGTTTAACGGCCGATTCGCCAGTGACAGTTCACATCAGTCACACCGGATGTTAAAACTTTTATATGTGCCCTTCCCTTTAATTGGACTTTCTGTGAAATATCAGCAAACCACAGAGGGAAATGAGGTCAGTGCTCTGAGAGGAGAGTCTGTGACCCAGACAGACTGTAGCTGAAGCTTTTTAAATTCCTCCAGCAAGTGTTTAGTGGGAAAGTGTGAGGCAGGAAGAACACACACCGCGTCAGTCATTGTGCTCTTGTAGTGGGAGCATTAGTGCATTAGCCATTCGTCTGTCAGTGTGCTATTTACATTTTAAAAGCATTTTCCATCCATGTAGTTGATGAATTTTAAAGCTCTTTCATTATACGATTGCAATATTCTCGCCGAAGACAGACCGTGGTTTGTGTTTCTAAGAAAACGATTTTAATTCAAATAGATCACAGCATGGACACCTTGCATTAAAAGTCTTTGTGTGCAACTAGCTTAGATGGTATTAGCTTTCAGCACTGCACACGAATAACCGTCAATGAATAAAAAAACATTACAAACCTGACCTGAATTTTCTTCGAGCAATTAGTGAGAGAACATGTTATGTTATATAGCTGTATAATAAAGCAGCACGGTTCGCTGATCATCAAGCCTCTGACTGGTTGCAGCTAACACTGGTGCTGGTTGTTCAGTCCTAATTATCTTAATGGGGAACGGAAACAGATAAACACACACAGATCAAAACAATGAAATAAAAGCACAGCCTTCTTTTAAACAACAGTACAAGCTTATTGCTTAACACTGAGGTTTCACATACAAAGATCAGAGTATAAGTTTAGAACGCGTGTTATTTTACATATCGTCGCTGTCGGGAGGAATCCTCGTTTGTCCAGAACCATTATTTTTCAGGAAATTAAAAAAACAATGTTTTTTTTTTTTTGAGTTATTAAACATTGTATCGTTAAAGTTGTTATTATACCTTACATTGCTATCATATACTGTTGTGTACAAACATTAACACAACATTTTCCCAAAGTCACGTTTTATCGGAGATACAAGCTTTATGACTCGGGAGCAGGGAGATACGAGATTACGCTGTCATCGATAAGAACGGTACGGACACAGACGTCGCTGCTGCCAGCTGTGTTCAATAAAGTCTGCGGTCACGTTGAGCCTTTTGACAAGAGACAAGGCTGCGGGGAAGCTCTCCCGCGGAGTGAAGAAGAGACGGAGTTACGAGATTTCTCAGACAGTTGAAGTGTCCAATGGAGTTATGAGATTTGCGCTCAAGCTATTTTCAAGACTTTAGATTGGTTAATAACTTGTAAAAATAACAGACCCACATGGGGACTGACCAATAGCATCGATATGTGAAAAAATATGAAATTGACCAAATTTGGACATACGAGGTTTCCGCCCGACAGCGACGATATACAGCTTTATGCAGAGCGACTTACATGATGTGACCAAAGGTTTGTGGACACCTAATTCCAGATTTTTTCCCCATTTCCTGTTATAATAAGCTCCACACTCTTGTCTTCTTGGAAAGCTCAGTGCAAGATGTTGTCGCATGACTCGATGTGTTCATTCAGTTCATCCACAAGATCGTTAGTAAGATCGGACGCTGATGTCGGGATGGTGAAGAGACTCCAGTTGCAGTTGCAGTTCATCCCAAAGGTGTTCAGTGGGGTTGAGTCAGAGTCAGGGCTCAGTGCAGGACACTCGAGATCTTCCGTGGAGCTCAGGGGCTTTGTGCACAGGATTATTGTCATGCACAGGGAACAGTGTTTGTGCCTCTTAGTTTCAGAGAAGACACATTATTAAGATAAGATATTCCTTTATTCATCCCACAACGGGGAAATTTCTCTGGGGCTATTAATATGATACAGCACACAAAGACATTCTGTACAATTGTGTGCTTCCAACTTTCGGCTATGGACTGGGGAAGATCCGCATTTGGGTGTCCACTAGCGTTCGGTCGTAGAATATATCTGGTGTCTGCAGACCAGGGTTTATGACTTTTACTCAAAAGTCAACCAGAAGTGCAGAAGGTTATGACATCACTTCCATTGTGATTCTAATACATATACATGTACACACAGATGGTGAATGGGCTCTGGGGTGAAAACTATCGGCCGTCTAAATCACCTGACGTCACATCCTGCAATTTTTTTTATTACTATCATTTATTTATTTACTTGTTTATTTTGAGGATTGTGTTTATGACACTGTGGTGACACTCAGTGTCATAAAGCACTCAAAGCTCTTATTTACAGCATCGGTGTGGAAGTTTTGTCGATCACTAATGGTGCTCATATCCAATGTTTAGAACTTAAAGAAATCCGATTTCGTGTGTCTAATATGCTGGATCGATTTCAAACACTCTGTACTCTCAGTCTACATCTCAGGTCTATATCAATGAAAGCTTTTCTTTTTCCTGGTGAAGATGAAAGACAGCCAGTGACCCAGGTGTTTATATGCAGTAGCTGATGTGAAGGTTCAGATTTTATTCTATCTCGTATCTTGAGGGATTGGTGGCGTGAAGCCAAGTCGTGCTTGTAGCTTGTCAGGTTTCTTTAGTACCTTCAGGAAGACGGGGTTGGTTTTAGGCTTAAAATCTGATCTGGGAAGCTACAGGAAGCCAGTAGAGGGAATACATTAAATGGGTGGTGTGGGAGAACCGGAAAAGTCATGCAGAAGCATTCGGAATCAATTTAAAGGGACAGATGGTGCACAGCGGAAGACCAGCAAGGAGTTTGAGTAATCCAGTCTGAAATCGACAACGATGCTTGTGATGTTTTATAGGAGAAACCCGCAGGCTAGCGCCATAGGGAGAGAAGGACAGTCGGTTGAATGCACTAATAAATGGCGTGATCCATGACTTCTCTAAGGAGATGAAAAGACAGATAACTCGCCAGGAACAGTCCCTCAAATGATGAGCTGCTATTCATGTGGAGAGTCGAGTGTCATGGGCAAAGCCATGATATAAAAAAAAATATGTGGATATCGTTGAGTTTATACAAAGCATCTGTTCAAGTATCTGCAGAACTAAAAGTCAGAGAAATGGACTTTTTTTTCCCATCTGTTTTATGCACAATAACAACAAAGAAAATATCAGACTTGGCATTGCATCTGGCTGTGCCTTCGCCTCGACTGCAATAAAATCATTGTATGCACCAAGCTAATCCCGTTTCCCCTCCAAAACCCTTTTTAACCATTCATCCGTTCACTGTTTCTCATCCATTTATTCATACAGTACACACACACAAACACAGTACACGCAGATACACTTCCCACCAGTGCTAATGAAAAATCATTGTTCTGAAAAAAGCATTCTTCATTTTAAAGCGTCTGATACAAAGCCGCCATTAACACGACCGCACGGGGATCCGGATCCCGGACAATCATCTCAAACACATTTTTCTCTCTTTAATAGAGAGCTTTCGCTCAGAGCTCAGAGGACGCTGTAATTTTCATCACGCCAAACAAAGCAAGGTGATGAGATAATTCAGGACGAATGCTTGCTCTGGACGCTGGACATTTTTAGCTCTGCTCTCTCATTCCTCATCTAAATACTACGTTTACCTGAGAATAAATGACGTGCACTTTGTCCAGCATAACAAACCGAATCTCGAACAGCCTCCGGTTCATGACCCTTTAAAGGCAAGTGCTTTGTGTTGAAATGTCAGACTGCTGAACTTTCGGTAAAACAGCCAAACTATGAGCTTAAATCATTCCTCCTGCACTGACAACTGCATATATTACCAAAGAACCTCCAGTATACAGCATATATCTTTCTCTGTTTCCACGGTGTTATTGCTCCAGCATTCGCGAGAAAACATCCGGAAGTATGAGCCGAGTTTCACTTATTGTGTGTCAGTTATCGGATGTAGAGATCCGGCCATAACGATTTAGAGCCATAACGAGCAAAACCTGTGGTTGAGTACAGGATGGTGTTTATGATTAAAGCAGCAGCTCTTTAGAATCAGGATCATTCATTCATTCATCTTCTACCGCTTATCCGAACTACCTCGGGTCACGGGGAGCCTGTGCCTATCTCAGGCGTCATCGGGCATCGAGGCAGGATACACCCTGGACGGAGTGCCAACCCATCACAGGGCACACACACACACACACTCTCATTCACTCACGCAATCACACACAACGGACAATTTTCCAGAGATGCCAATCAACCTACCATGCATGTCTTTGGACCAGGGGAGGAAACCGGAGTACCCGGAGGAAACCCCCAAGGCACGGGGAGAACATGCAAACTCCACACACACAAGGAGGAGGCGGGAATCGAACCCCGACCCTGGAGGTGTGAGGCGAACGTGCTAACCACTAAGCCACCGTGCCCCCAGAAGCAGGATCACAATCATTTTATTTGCCATATTTACACAAGTGCATGCGAATAGTTCTCGGGGTTTGATATAAATCCAGCTGAGACGCAGGCAAACACATAATGTAGATTATAGTCTGAAGATCTAAAGCCGGAGGTCCATCTGTCTGTTAATCCTCCAGGAGCCTCCTGAAAATGTGCCGTTTACATTTAGACTTTTAAAACACACTTCATTTCCAAGCCATTGATGTGTCTGAGGTTCAGCAGGAGTTTCTTTATTCGCTGTGAACCGAGGCTTTGAAATGGGTTACCAATTACCATCATTCATAACAGCATGCAGACAGAAACCACTTTAGCGCCTTAGCCGAGCCTCACAGCTTTTCTGATTGCAGACGGATGACAGTGTGCCGAGGCTCGGCGTCGTCTGCGGCCGCGGCAGCTCACACTCTTCAGTCCTTTTTTGTGCTTAGCGAGGCTGACGAACACCTGCTGCTTTCTCCGAAATTTCTTCAACATTTGTCTTGAGCCCATTTCAGCTGGCACCTTCGCGTCATCCCGGTCTGAGTAAAGCCGTCCTTCCAGTTTCACTTCTGCACATCTAACAGCCGGATGAATGGTGTTTACTTGCTGGATCGCAGACTTCACTGCTAATGACATCAACGAATCCGTTCTGCTGCTCTCATCCTTCCATTTACTGAAGACTCTGTGTGTGTGTGTGTGTGTGTGTGTGTGTGTGTGTGTGTGTGTGTGTGTGTGTGTGTGTGTGTGTGTGTGTGTGTGTGTGTGTGTGTTCGCCCTGCTGTTCACTATTTATCAGTGGATGTACAGTCCATGGGTCAGACTGATTGAGATGGAAAATACATGAATAAATTGACCACAATTGTGTACATCTGCGTTTGTGGGTAACAGTAAAGATGCAAAATCTTTAATGTAAAGTAATGTGACTCCATGTGTTTAACTATGTCTCTCTCTCTCTCTCTCTCTCTCTCTCTCTCTGTCTCTCTCTCTCTTTCTCTGTCTCTCTCTCTCTCTCTCTCTCTCTCTCTCTCTCTCTCTCTCTCTCTCTGTCTCTCTCTCTCTTTCTCTGTCTCTCTCTCTCTCTCTCTCTCTCTCTGTCTCTCTCTCTCTCTCTGTCTCTCTCTCTCTCTCTCTCTGTCTCTGTCTCTCTCTCTCTCTCTCTCTCTCTCTGTCTCTCTCTCTCTTTCTCTGTCTCTCTCTCTCTCTCTCTCTCTCTCTCTCTCTGTCTCTCTCTCTCTCTCTCTGTCTCTCTCTCTCTCTCTCTCTCTCTCTCTCTCTCTCTCTCTCTCACTCTGTCTCTCTCTCTCTCTCTCTCTCTGTCTCTCTCTCTCTCTGTCTCTCTCTCTGTCTCTCTCTCTCTCTCTCTCTCTCTCTGTCTCTCTCTCTCTCTCTGTCTCTCTCTCTTTGTCTCTCTCTCTCTCTCTCTTTTTCTCTCTCTCTCTCTCTCTCTCTCTCTCTCTCTCTCTCTCTCTCTCTCTCTGTCTCTCTCTCTCACTCTGTCTCTCTCTCTCTCACTCTGTCTCTCTCTCTCTCTCTGTCTCTCTCTCTCTCTCTCTCTCTCTCTCTCTCTCTCTCTCTCTCTCTCTCTCTCTCTCTCTCTCTCTCTCTCTCTCTCTCTCTCTCTCTATCCAGCCTCTTCTGCATATAAAAGTTCACTGAGACCAGCGATTAGATAGTGCTGCTGTGATTGACAGATAAAACTTCATGCTGTTTTTTTTTGTATGGTTCGGCTCAGAGGGTCATTTTGACCTGAACAGAGCATAAGGGTTTGGGACGACTGGCAGGTCAGAGAGTCCCTGCGCTTGAAATATCTCAGGCTCACAACGACGACTGTAGCACGGCTCAGAGAACGGCTCTGAAGCCCAGAGCTGAGAAACAGCGCCACCCTGCACACATATCCGCCACTACGTGTAAGGTTCGACGACTCGGCTTACAAACGCACTGCGGCTCCGTATTCATTCATCTCCGGCATACGAAAGGTAAAGCTTCAGATTGTCGCTCACGCTCAGAATATTCGCTAAATATTAAAGCGCACACGATGATCCCTTCTGCAGGAATTTAATTAAATTGCTATAATCCCCGCTGCCTTGATTTCCATTGTGCCAGATTGTCAGAGCCTTGTGTGTTTATTAATATAATATAATATAATTTAATATAATATCACAGGTTTTTATTTTCCTTTTTTAAAACTTTAATTCTGACTAATCCCTCTGTCGAGTGTCACTCAACTTTCGGCTTCACGTTCATTACCGAGTACGATCAGACTCACATGGCAGGTTCTAGAGTGACACAGCTCTCACCAAGAGGTACAGCAAAAAATCAATCTCTCTCTCTCTCACTCTCTCTCTCTCTCTTACACACACACACACTCTCTCCCTTGTGTGTCTTTGTGCTGCTGGTAGGAGGCTCACACTAACGATGACTCCCACACTTGTGCACTGGGGCAGTGATCGGATGAGTTGGCAGTCTTGTCATTTCGACCCTCGTTCTTTTTTTGTTTTGTTTTGTTTTTGTGGTTTTTTTTTTTGTTGTTTGTTTTTTTTTTTTTTTTTACACTTTTTTTCTAAAGTTTATTGACTGCAGTTAACTCTCCTGCTGGTTTAAGTTACAGAAAGATTTTTTTTCAAAAAGAAAAGACAGGAACCTGCAACATTAAGAAGAAAAAAGCATGACTACAAGCTAGAGGTCTTCTCGGATCTAAAAAAACGTACCCGACCCGAAGTGACCCGAATCACTTTTTACCCGAACCCTGACGTGCATAATAAAAATTTTTTTTTAAGAAAGACCCGCCCCGAGACACACCCGAAAAAATTAGACCCGAGTCCGACTCGACCCGTTGGCATTTTTTTTTAACCCAACTGGACCCGAATGTTGCATGACTCTACACTAAAATAACCGCTACAGCGTGGATTCAAAATTGATTGACAGGTCTGTTTCAACGAAAATTAGCTCACTGCCAGTCACACATCGCAAGCGGTCTTGGCAAACAGAGGAGAGGTTGGAAAAGGACTCGAGTCGATGCACTTTCATTTTAAATTACCCGAGACCCGATGCCTCTATTATTATACCCGACCCGTGTCCGAGGCACACGTGAAACTTTTAGACCCGAACCCTACAAGCCTACAGGTTCTGAGGCTCAGATTTCAGATGTGGTGTCTGTGTGCAGATTTATTCTCGATCTCACTAACATCCAAAAATCCAGGAAGAGTGATTTCATTACACCCAAGAAGCCGGTGGTAATTAATGGAGATTAGCGTAAATTATGTGAAGAGAGAAGTAAAGGGGGCACGATGGCTTAGTGGTTAGCACGTTCACCTCACACCTCCAGGGTAGGGGGTTCGATTCCCGCCTCCGCCTTGTGTGTGTGGAGTTTGCATGTTCTCCCCGTGCCTCGGGGGTTTCCTCCGGGTACTCCGGTTTCCTCCCCCGGTCCAAAGACATGCATGGTAGGTTGATTGGCATTTCTGGAAAATTGTCCGAAGTGTGTGATTGCGTGAGTGAATGAGAGTGTGTGTGTGTGTGCCCTGTGATGGGTTGACACTCCGTCCAGGGTGTATCCTGCCTTGATGCCCGATGACGCCTGAGATAGGCACAGGCTCCCCGTGACCCGAGGTAGTTCGGATACGCAGTAGAAAATGAATGAATGAATGAATGAATGAATGAATGAATGTGAAGAGAGGAAAAGAGAAGAATGTTAAATTGTGTCCTATCTGTTGTGTGAAGAATAAAACACGACACTTACAGTATGTCGTTACAGAAAAATACTCAACAGCGGATCCCCCTCAAATTATTATTCATTGTTTCCCTTCATGCAATATTTTCATTTATTAGTCATAGTTTTTTTCTGTTTATTGTTAACGTTAATCACTTTTGTATTGTGTGAATTCAGGCTCTCAGATTAATAAAGGCGAAGTCCACGTTCAAAGTCATTCCTTAGCTGAGGTCTGAACTAAAGTCTGATATATAATGATCCACTGATGGCTGCTCTTTGGGCACATCAGGGATTCATCGAAGAAATTATTGCATAAGAACAAAATTAAAGCAGGAAAACATCACAAGAAACCCCACAAGTGAAAATCTGGAAGAAAATGATTAGACTTGGAAGGATGAAGCTGCCACCGTGACATTAGACTGGGAGGGAATTGAAGCGGGAATGCAGGAAAATAACCCTGTTTGTACCAC
>NC_083465.1:28229458-28236958 GCF_030014155.1 Tachysurus vachellii
AACTTGTGTAATTAATAGTGCATTTTTTTTTTTAGCTTATATTTGTAAATTTCTTTCCTGAATAACGTTGATTTAAAATTTATTGCCACCCCCAGAACTGATTCAAAGTGATTCTGAAAAATTAGGGAACACATAGATTTTATTAGCACGTTCGTCTCACGCCTCCAGGGTTGGGGGTTCGATTCCCACCTCCGCCTTGTGTGTGTGGAGTTTGCATGTTCTCCCCGTGCCTCGGGGGTTTCCTCCGGGTACTCCGGTTTCCTCCCCCGGTCCAAAGACATGCATGGTAGGTTGATTGGCATCTCTGGAAAATTGTCCGTAGTGTGTGAGTGAATGAGAGTGTGTGTGTGTGCCCTGTGATGGGTTGGCACTCCGTCCAGGGTGTATCCTGCCTTGATGCCCTATGAAGCCTGAGATAGGTACAGGCTCCCCGTGACCCGAGATAAGCGGTAGAAGATGAATGAATGAATGAATAGATTTGATTGATCTTGCGTATTGCTCTCAATTATTCCCTCCTCCACATTCTCAGTGCAAACCGTTTTCTAGGACTGACCTGCCTTCTGCTCTGCTGGCCTCATGATGTAGACCACGGGAGTCAAACTCAAATTCACAGTGGGCCAAAATATAAAACTGAGATAAAGTCACAGTCCAAACTGAATATTTATTGAAAAATGAACTGCAACTGATATGTACAGTAATGTTCAACCTTTTTCATATGGAAACAAACTTTAGTTTTGCTTGAACACAGGATTTGGAACAACCAGAACTTGATATTACAAACACATAAGAAATGAAATTTGAAATAAAAGACACATCAGTGGTGTTCGTTTCTTATTTAAATAAATAAAATAAATGACGCCTCTCACCGGATCGTTTTAAGTTCCTTTTTGAAGTGGATCTTTTTCAAAACCAACAACAAAACAACCAAAAATAATCATTTCATTCAATGAAAATCCAACTTTTTGACTAGTGTCTTCTTACTGTATGTTATATTCTTTGGTTACAGACACGTTAGCTCCGTTAGCACACAAGACAAACAGGTCTGTCCTTTATATTCGTGAACAGATCATCTGCCTCCCTCCTGTCTTGAAAGCTCCTATTGTCCATCTTTCGTTTGGCCATTTTTGTGGAGGGTGGAGTTAACTTGCCCGATGTGACTGTAACACGGTTGTTAACGACTGTCAACAGAGAATGAGGGGCGCTCGCTGTTCGTGACTACGCGTCAATACAGTGGCAAGGCATTCTGGGATTTGTAGTATTATCGGAGCATGCGGCTAGCCAGCTGTAATGCACGTTTGATATGATCTCGCGGGCCAAATATAATTACACCGAGGGCCTGAGTTTGAAACCCCTGATGTAGATCGTCGCACAAAAGTCAAAAGCGTTTGGTCTTCAGAAGACCCTGCATGTCGGCCTGTTTGCCTTTCTGTCGCCAAGATCAAGGAAGAACCTCATTTTGTTTTTGAGATAACGTGCTCCAAAGCTCAGGACAGAACAAACCCAGCTTTATAGTCAAAATTCGAATAAAATAACTAAAACCCATTAGCAGACTAATACTAGCATGTGCACAGATGCTAGGAAACCTTTTTCTGATGATTTTTATTTTTTTTTTACATTAATTCTGCTGCATACGCAAAGTGTCGAAAGGGTTTATGTTTGCTTCGGTTCATGTGTGCCGAGGAATAAGAAGATCGCCATCAATATTTTATCCTTAATGCTTTTAATCGGTGTTACTTATCAGTATGCAGAAACTACACTTGTGCTGTGCTCTCCCAGTTTCAGTGCTTTATTTGCTCAGGTTTATCTGTGTGTGTGTGTGTGTGTGTGTGTGTGTGTGTGTGTGTGTGTGTGTGTGTGTGTGTGTCAGAGCCGAGGACTTCAAAAATGCAATTCTGGAAACTTCAGAGTACAGAACTAGAGAAAGCGGTGAGGATAAATGTCATCGCATTGGGCACATCCCAAATGTCACCCCACTGGGCACATGACCTTATTTCAGTGCAGAAACATAGATTAGCTCAATATTTGATTCAGTGATTTTTTTTTTTTTTTTGGCAACTGGATGATACATTTGGTTGGACACTGAAAAGCAATAGTTTTCAATTAAAATGCTTCTCACACACGTAAGCTACTGGTATCGGACGTGCTTGTAAGTTGTTATGGAGATGGGATGCACGATGATGCCAGTCTGCTCTGGAAACATCTTCTTGTTATTCCCAACACATTTGTAACACACAGGCTGAGAAAAATGAAGCGTATTTCCTGCACCGATCCTGGGACGCTTATTTTCGCTTTGTCGTCTGCTTCTTTTGAAGTTCTGAATTTGAATAGATTGAAAAAGCAGAGAGTTGTTTATGAGGTTCAAGCTCATTACTGCACTCTACAAAAATATCCATACTCTCCGCAGACTCCGAACACACACGAAGAAAGACCTTTGGAGAACTCCTTTATAAGCATTATTACTTTTCTGAGACTAATGGCTCAGGCTAGACACTAATCTATCTACGAGAGTCTGTAAGAAGAGGAGTTTTACCCCTTTATCTTGTGGCGATGGTGTGATGCAGCTATAGAAAAGAAGCGAAACAGAAACAAATAGCATTAATGCACCAGCTATAGACAGACATGTACAGTACGTGGCTCCTCAGTGACCTAGTGTAAGAGGCTGTGAGGGCTGGCTTTATCTGCCCCTCTTTCCTCTCGCGGGGGTAAACCATCTCCAGTCTCAGTGCAGTTCTTCTAAGCACCTCCATCACCTTCTCTAAGTGGATTAAGTTCTCATATAGCAACGGTGGACGGAGGATGATATCAGCGAGCTGGCTAAAGGTCCGTGGGGGACGAGCAGGAGGATTATACAGATATCAGCCAATGAATGAACGTTTCATGGCTCCTGTGTCTGTTCCACCCAAAGACCTCAGCATACTTCAGAAGTGGCAAAGTCCTTCTACTCTGCCATATCTTTGTGGATCCCAGCTTGATGAAGCATGCTGAAGCCTTTAGAGAATCTGAATGTAAGGGCTGGACTGGATATTTTACATCATTCCCAAGCATTCACTTTATCCGATAGGTTTGTCGTCGTACTGTTGTTCCTCCGACAGTAGAACATGCTGCCAGGCCTGAGGTGCATGGTTGGGCCACGGACTGCAACAACAACCATGTTGATCTGCGTGGAAGTGGAAGTGCACATACTGATCTGGTCCTCCATTGCTACTTCACTGCCACTAACGGGCCGCGAGTTCAGAGCCAGGACTCCACTCTAACACAGCGTTAAAGAAGAGCCTGCAATTCGATAAACTGCTCTCTGCGTCTCTGGCACACTTTTCCAACATCTAGCTTTATTCACCCGAACGACGAGAAGTCCCATACCATCACAGATGCTCACCACACAGCGAACACATACACATCACACTGTGATGAAGACTAAAATCCATCTGTCTGTGTGCGCATGCTGATGTTACTTGTTGTCACTGACAGGTGTGCAAGCTCCATGTCATGGCGATTTTTTGTATATTGAGCAGTAGGGTCCCTTTAGTGCATCTCTGAATAATAAATGTTGAGTTGAGCAGGTGTTTCTGGGCAGCAGGGACATCTTAAGGGGATAGAATAGGGACTGACAGGGGCACTGGCACACACACACACACACACACACAGTCTCTCTCTCTCTCTCTCTCTCTCTCTCTCTCTCTCTCTCTCTCTCCCCTTTTCACCTTTGCCCTGAGTTTTAGCCTTCTCATGATTTATTCACATGCCTCAGATAGGTTCGTTTCAGCTCCATGTGAAACTTTGCTGCAAATATACAACAGTGTCTGTCAGAAAATGAATGCATTATCACATATAGTCCGAGGCACCGAATGAATTTATTCTGAATGTGCATTAATACTAAAGTAGCCTGAATATTGCTGCTGTCATGAGAAAATTTTTTTTTTCTTTTTCTTTGCTCTTTATGCCCTTCAGCAATTTTAGATTAATCTGCCTTAAAGTTTCATCAGACCCAAACAGTGACCCAGGCAGTTTTCCCTTCTTTTCTTTTCTTTTCTTTTCTTTTCTTTTCTTTTCTTTTCTTTTCTTTTCTTTTCAGCATTTGAATTTTGAAGGCAGCTACCAGATAAAATTGTGCTATACGCTGAATCTAATGTGTCTTTATACAGCTCCGGCTACAGGTGAATGAATTTCCTTCCCTTAGCGTGTAAGGGCGAGCGAGGTTAATGCCGCTTTGTGACTCAGACACGTCGTCCCTCGGCCAATTCCAGCAGCATATTAAAGAGAGAGCAGGGAGAAGAAGAAAAAGAAGGAAAAAAAAAAAAAGAAGAGAGAAAAGAGCTGCCATCTTATTCAGCTTCTTAAAAAGAGGAAAAAAAAAAAACCCATCCAACCTCAAGGGGGATCGAAATGATTTTTTTAACTCTCGCCTAGCTATATTTCCATTTTATTAGAGAGAGTTTATTAGTGTAATTAAATTCACTCTGTTTGTACCATATTACTGACAGGATGTGATTGGAGATCAGGGAAATTAAATGGTCTATATTAAATTGTAGCTTATTATAAGGATGATCTTGATCATGCTGTGAAGGTTTAACAGGGTGACTCTGACCTTCTCTAGATCAGCAAATGACATTATTACAAAAAGAATAAGTCAAAATCATTTCAGATTTAACTTTGCTGTTAAATATCATCATGCTTCATATTTAGACACAGAAGAAGTCTGAATGCAGAGTTATTTTATTTCATTTTATTTATTTATTTATTTATTTATTTATTTATTTTTTATTTTTTATTTTTTATTTTTTATTTTTTATTTTTTATTTTATTCCATTCGGAACACAGCCAGGTCTTTGTGACAGTGTATTGACCTGTCACTTGCAGATGTAAGATTAATCCAGCTGCGGCACAACCCATATTTGTGTGTGTGCGTGTGTGCTTGCGCGTGTGTGTTCTTTGTGTTCAGCCATAGTAAGACTCTCACACACAGGCCTGATTGGCAATGTGCTTCAGATCAGCAAGACTCCACTTTTAAGACACACCATCAGACCATTCATTCTGTTTTTCTGCACTTTAACTAAACGAGTCTGAAGCGATCGACGCCTTCGTGGTGTTTTAGAGCCACGTGTTTATGGAATGGAAAAAGGGTTCATGCTGGGATTTTGTTGCTGAGTTAGACCAAATGAAAATTTATATATAGATAGAGAGAGAGAGAGAGAGAGAGAGAGAGAGAGAGAAAATGTTTCAACAAGCTTCAGAGGAGGTGAACCAGGAGAGCTCAGAAATCATTTACTGAAAAGTAACATTTGATTTATATATATATATATATATATATATATATATATATATATATATATATATATATATTTATTTATATATATTCTCAGAAACAAAATAATGTTCATGAAGAGCGACCAGCGCTACCATCGACTTTAGGCTTTTGGGCCTACACACCCAGAGGAATGTGAAGGTTTTATGCATAAATAAATAAAAGAAATACTTTTACAAATTATTTTTAAATGTGCCGGTTTTTAACCGGGTGCAGTTTAAGGAAATGAAATAATAATAAAATAAAAAGAAATGTTACATGTTTAGCGATGCATTTGATATTCAGTGTGATTTACTGCAAACAGAATTATTTATGGGATATGCTTTTAAATTGGACAATTGGATCTGGTTTTGTGTGTGTGTGTGTGTGTGTGTGAGTGTGTGTGTGTGTGTGTGTGTGTGTGTGTGTGTGTGTGTGTGTGTTTGTTCTCCTGAAACTCAGAGTCTGGAGTTATGAGAAACTGTTGTCTCTCTCTGCGCTGATGGTCTATTGATTTTTCTTAGCTCTGAGTTCATTGGAGGATTTTCTCATTGAGATAATACAGTCGTGATATCATCTGAACTCACCACTGAGTGCCAAGGGCCCTAATCCTTATCTCCCCCTAACAGGGAAGCTGACTTCAGCTTCACTCCTCAGGGTGTTCCCATGACCTGCTGAAGGTCTTCTCTTCTCTTTCTTTTCTTTTCTTTTCTTTTCTTTTCTTTTCTTTTCTTTTCTTTTCTTTTCTTTTCTTTTCTTTTCTTTTCTTTTCTTTTCTTTTCCAAACCTGACTTTTCTACACATCCACTCATTGCCGTATGAAAATAATCATGCCGTTAAAAGGCACATCTGCATCATGAATAAGTGACGTGTCTAGTGTGAGGCAGAAAAACAGAATATGGCAGAGGAAGGGAAGGGAAAGGAAGGGGTGGTGGGGTGGGGTGGCTCGGTCGAAGACAAGGCAGCTGAACATCTTGCATTGAGCGTCAATGTAAAGCGTCCGTGTTCCACAAGGAAACCTAGAGGAAAATAAGTTTTGCATTGTGCACTGTATTGTGTTTAAGTCCACCTCAACGTATGCATTCTCTTTAAGCTTAACGAATGACGTAGTGCAGTTATGAGTTACGTGTAAGTAGAAGCCGTTGTATTGTGTACTGTGAGTGTGTGTGTGTGTGTATGATAAAGATTTGTTTTTCTTTTCACTGACTGCCCTACCTGCTCCTCCTCCACCACCGCATTGCTTGTGAAAGGTAGAGTAAACCTGTCAAGGTCTAAATGTTCTGTCTCGCCATGCTTTCTGTTTGATGATGGCTGTGGTGGCCATTACATTTCCCCATTCACTGGGCGAGAAAGAGAGCAAGAATGATCAAATGTGGCAGCTGTCACAAAAGAGAGAAATGGCGAAAGTGAGCTGTCACCTTTCTCCCACACGACAGTGCTAGCTGTGAGGAAAATGGTCGCGCTCATCCAGAGCAGAACCTGCTGTCTAATTTACCCATACAGGCTATTATAGTTTGGGTAATAAAGCAGAGAGTGTAACACTTGGATTAGTAGATAGTGTGTGAGGATTGGGGATAGTATAGAGTGTGTGAGGATTGGGATTAGTAGATAGAGTGTGAGGATTGGGATTAGTAGATAGTGTGTGAGGATTGGGATTAGTAGATAGTGTGTGCGGATTGGGATTAGTAGATAGTGTGTGAGGATTGGGATTAGTAGATCGTGTGTGAGGATTGGGATTAGTAGATCGTGTGTGAGGATTGGGATTAGTAGATAGAGTGTGAGGATTGGGATTAGTAGATCGTGTGTGAGGATTGGGATTAGTAGATCGTGTGTGAGGATTGGGATTAGTAGATCGTGTGTGAGGATTGGGATTAGTAGATAGAGTGTGAGGATTGGGATTAGTAGATAGTGTGTGAGGATTGGGATTAGTAGATAGTGTGTGAGGATTGGGATTAGTAGATCGTGTGTGAGGATTGGGATTAGTAGATCGTGTGTGAGGATTGGGATTAGTAGATCGTGTGTGAGGATTGGGATTAGTAGATAGAGTGTGAGGATTGGGATTAGTAGATAGTGTGTGAGGATTGGGATTAGTAAATAGTGTGTGTGATTATTGGGATTAGTAGATAGTGTGTGAGGATTGGGATTAGTAGATAGTGTGTGAGGATTGGGATTAGTAGATAGTGTGTGAGGATTGGGATTAGTAGATAGTGTGTGAGGAT
>NC_083465.1:28241958-28269458 GCF_030014155.1 Tachysurus vachellii
TGATGACCTTTAAATCCATCAACATACAGTACCTACAACAGACATATTCGCTTGTTATACCTATAACCTGACCATCGAGGAACTAAACATATACCGCTAGCTGCTGGCTAACAACATGAAGGCAGCCATGTTTTTTTCCCACTCAAATAATTGTTTTTCCAAGTTCTCACTTTCGTGTTAAAGGTGGGGTCTCCGATGTTTGAAAGCCAATGTTGACATTTGAAATCACTAAAACAAACACGCCCCTAACCCAAATGGGTCCCACCCCTGTATTGATAGCTCCGCCCACACGTACATACGTAACCCAGGCAACTAATGGAAAGAAATGTGTCTTTATCATAGCTGAAGGGAAGAACAATACGATTGTAGATAAACAAACAAGCAAAAATGACACACAAGCATAATCATGTAAAGGACAAAGGCATATATTAGTTCTGTGTAACAAAGCAAAACTAACGTTACTCACCTATTGAGAAGGAAAAAAGCGCCTCGGCGTCTTAAGTAAAGTTGAGTTTCCCGAGTCAATAACTCCTGAGCTAAACACTGTTACTACACAAAACACGGTTGTAGCTGCGTCTCTACATTACTACGATAGAAAAGAGGTGTTATTTGTGTAGTAACAGTGTTTAGCTCAGGAGTTATTGACTCAGGAAACTCCAATCTGTGAATATGTGACCAACTTCCTGCTCCTTCAGTTCTCTCCAGCGCTGGAAAGCTGATCCTATATTAACACGTCCTACTTCTTACCTTATCGTAAGTCTTTCTTCTCTTTCTTTCTTTGTTTTTATCCTCCATGTCAATGTTAAAACCGCTTTCTGCTGATGTCACACATGCGCACTGAACACTCTCTCCGCCCATATAGACAAGACACGCCCCTTTCTGCTCATTGGCTACACGTTTGTTTTGAATTTTGTTTTGTTTGTCGTTCCGACTCAGTTTTCTGAGTTAAATGGATGCTTTACATAATGAATCAAGCAGATATGTTTTTCACTTGAGGGCCGAGTAACTGTACTCAGTACCATAGATCCTTGCTGTACATGAGCGAGGAATGAGAAGTGGCTTCAAAAGGTTAAAAAAAAAGAAAATCATTCTAATCTTGTTGTACTACACTTCTGTAACCTAGAAGACGAGTCAGAGCTCCGTCACGACTAATATCGACTAATTCACCTTTTAACTTTTAACATTCAACACATTCAACACAAGGGGAAAATAAGCCTTCTAGGCAGGAAGATGTTCTTCTCTAATCAGATCCTTGACTTCCTAAATGAGAGCTTTAAGTTATTCTCGAATGACAATAAATCTGCGGCTGCGACCTCAGACTGCGATACTTACTGCCGTGAGACCGTGTGTGAAGAGTAGTGCTGACTCATGACTGTGCTGCAAAGACAGCTCAGCGTTCGTGGATGATACGGGGCAAGTCACGCAGAGAGGAGGAGGAGAAACAACAAGCTGTTTCTTAATGTGGACACAACACAAGAGATGCTCGTTGACTTCAGCTCGCCCTGTAGCGAACTCTTTACACCGCACATTAAAGGCAGCCCAGAGCTTCCCGGTTCCTTGAAGTGCACATCACAGGGGAGCTTCCTTCTTTCCTCAGACACGAACCAAAAGAAGCTCAGCTCAGCCAGTCATTTTTTTTACGCTGAATGAAGAGAGAACATTTTCAGCCAGGCTCAGAGTTGGGAATTGCTCCGGCCGGTGGCGGATTAGAAAGCTTAATGAAGTCATTTGCAAACCAGTTCATTCACAAACTCGCTATTAAACCAATCTGAGAAAGATCTTTACCCTTCTGTCGCCTGGCACAGTGAACCAGACCTCTTTTTTTTTCCCTGTTCTGGTCTCTACTTCACCTAAATATGTCTGTATTCCTCTGAAAAGTCTCATTCATTGTTACCGTAGGTCACCAAGCCTTATTTCACTCAAAATCTTTGTTGTTTCATTTCAACCACACTGATTTTGAGTTTCGGTAGCCAATATTTTATAAGACAGCATCAGGTTCTGCATCAAAGCCGAAACGAAGGCACGACGTTTCATCCCACCGTCTACACGTATGTATACAACAAGAGCAATCGAATCTGATTTGATTTGATTTGATTGCTGTCAGAGAGAAAGAAAAAAAAGAAAAGAAAAAAGAAAACATAACAGAGAAAGAGAGAGTGTCATAGAGGGAGAAAAAGAGGTGTGTGGGAGAAAGAGGAAAGAGAAAGGTAGAGGAGGAAGATGATAAAGAGCACGACAGGGTGAGTGACACTGTATCGGGGAGGAGAAATCCATCCTGACTGGCACACTAATAACGTCAGGATTATTTTCTGCAATGTATGTGTGCGTGTGTGTGTGTGTGTGTGTGTGTGTGTGTGTGTGTGTGTGTGTGTGTGTGTGTGTGTGTAGTACGTCTCTACAATCATTAGGGCTGCTGAGTTAATCCTCCGTTATGGAATAGTTTCTGAGCGGTTCTTTATTAGGTCATTGTGTAATGTGTTATCTTTCTCACACACACACTCTCACACACACACACACACACACACACGCACAAACACACTTCTTTAACCGCTAGACAAATCCAATCTCTGTCCGCTGCCTTTCACATTTTCTAATATTTCTCGAGCCTCACGTTTGCCACTTAAACCACCATAATCAGATAAATGTACACACGTTTATAAAAATGATCAAATACAAAAAAAAAATAAAAACAAATAATATATTTTCCACATGATGTCATTTCCTCGTCTATTTTCAAACGCTTCGGTAGACATAAAACGTCAATAACTCTGGAATACTCCCGTGCCTTAGCTCACTCCGGCTACGTGCTCCATCTTGTGCAATGGCAATTTCATTCCTTTCAAGAGCCGTGTGTTTTTTTTCTGCGGGGGTTTGAACATCTGTGTCATTGGATATTTACTCAGCATGACCTGCATGGACTCGGATACACTCGCACAGAACGGTATATTTGAAGTGTGACAAACTTTTCTTCAGGAGGGATTAGCAATTTCAGCTTCATATAACACCACCGGCTACCCTTTTCACGATCCAATCAAAGTTCAATCAGGTGTGTGTTCATAGTTCTCCTGTCGCTGTGTATTGGATTACTCTCTTGTTTTATTTTCAGGTGAAGGGCTCTCAGGATCAGAGATCGAGGGCTTTAGATTCAGTGTGTCTGTGTGTGTGTGTGTTACTGTGTACATGGAGAGTTGCAGCAGCCATGAGGTAATGCTGCTCAGTTAAATGCCAGTGTTGACTGGAGCAGCTCCACGAGTCACAGCCGTGCCTTTTACTTTTTACCCCCCCGAGGCAGCAAAATGTCTCAGGGTAGTCACGTATGAGCTCAAGAGTGACGTGAGATTAAAGTGCAGATCAACATGAAACCTTCATTAGATTTAGGTGAACAGAATCCTGGGTTTATGCTCATCCTTGACTTGGGGTTAACCCTGAATCCTGGCTCTTTATTATCCAATGTTTCACACTATACAATCCTAAACTCTGCCTCAACTTTCTTCTTATTCACGTATTCGAACTCGCCTCACCATTTCACGCCTTCACAAGATTTCACAAAGTTTTTCCCGTCGTTAAATGTTTCTACGTCCTGGTTTTCACCCGATATGATGTTTTCACTCGCTGTTAAGTTTCTCATTGGTTGTCTGTTGCCAAGCGACAAGCTGCAATATTTCAACAGCACACCGTTATTCTTACACCGTACGCGTTCAGCTCCGTGACCTGGAGTTAACGCTGTAAACACTGCTGTGGTGTTGATCCTGATTCATAATATAAGATATACTTTTATTAGTCCCAAATTAGGGAAATTTCTCAAAGAAATGCAAATATATAAAAAGAATCGAGACATAATATAATATACAGTATAAACACAACACAATGTATAAATACACAGAGGAAAAAAAAGAGACCACGAGTAAGTAGTTACACTAACAGACATATTGCACACAGGTAATATTGCACGTGTTGTTTAAATGCTTTGTTATTGTTTATTATTGCAGTTAAACAGTTATAACAGTGTGTATTATGGTGACTGGTTCACTGGGAGCAGCTTTGGTCGTAAAGTCTAATAGCAGCAGGGAGAAAAGACCTATGAAAAGGCCGGGCTTTATAACCAGGCTTGTACATTAGATGTGTAACCCGGACCTCTACACCAGGGTATAGAGTCGTGTTTAGAGCAAGAACAAACCAGGGTTAAGATCGGTGTGAAAAGTTACTGAGCCGAGAAGGCAGCAAACAAACCCAATGGGAATTAAAAGTAAAATCCATAGTGATGTACAATCAAACAGTAGAGAAGCAACTAAACTCAACATCTAAAGTTATTTACACCAGCTAAGTTAATTCAAGCAGCTAAGGGAGTACAGCTGGTTTTAAAAGTTCCACTTTAATGAGGAATTAAAGTGAAAACCTTTTCGACCTCGGTGCGGTTCGAGTCTCGGATCCGATTGGTCAGCAGGTGCAGTCAGGTTTCTGTAACCCCAGGGCTCTCGAGTCACACACAAGAATAGGAGAAGAGCAAAAATCGTCCTGGGGTGTAAAGGCTGGTACTGTATACTGTCTCTCTCTTCTCTTCTCATCAATCACAGTGACTAATCACTAGCCTACCACGGACCCCTGTGTGGTCATGTACTGTATCTAATAGAAGGCAGAGAGCAGAAGCAGAGTGAACAAGAGTTCGATAAAAGCACGTTTGATGCGTTTCATACGATAAAGCGAGGAGCTGATTGGAATTCGCAGGGGGACGGAGACAGGATGATTACTTAAGAGTTAAGGAAGGAGTCTCCAGTGTCAGCATGCATCTTTTTCTTTTCTTAACAAACGAGCAGAAGAGGCTGAGAGATAAAGAACGGTGCTCTAACCTAAACACTAACTCCTATCTCTAATGTTCTATATAATTCAGTTTAACCACGAACGGATAAAAAGCACGACGTGTCCTTCATCGACAAGCTGAACAGTCTTTTCCTTTTAAAAGCAGCCCGATGTTTAACAGAAGCACTTTCGCAGTGTATCGACTACACACAGGTCTCAGAGATACTATAAGACACGGTTTAATATAAAATGAGATTAAATAAGATGATACTTTTTTTTTTATCGTATACAATACTACAACATTGTCAGAAATTTAAACAGATTGCTTTTGAAAGGAGTTTAAATTCAGATAAAGAGTTACAGCGCGTCCAAGGTAGCAGACGCTCCGTGTCTTTTTCTGTCGTCTCGCGTCCATCGCACGTCCGTCCACCTCCAACACTGAAGGACTTCCTTGTTAAATAAAAACTAAATTCCTTCCCCACGTCTTTTTCAAGCTTTCTGGTTAGAGAGCATGTGCAGGTAAGCGAGAAGAGACGAGAAAAGATGAACGCGAATCCAAGTACGTACAGTACGGTGAATTACCTCGTGTGATTTATTGCTGCCTCAGAGCCCTGTCGGAAATATCATAATTACGAGGCGAGCTGACTCCAATGTCACCACGTCAGACTTACAGCTGAGGAACTTTTTCTCAGAGTTCTGATTTATTTTGTCAATAAAAGTCCTGACACAGGCACATACTTTTCCCTTTCTCTTGACCAAAACCGTTTGAAAACACGTCAAAGCAATAATCTCCAAACACATTGACAGCATTTAGCAGACACCTGTCAGGACTCAGCCCGGACTTTGGCCACGTGCATCTGTTTACGTTCCTCGTCACGTGTCTGCCCTGCCTTCGTCTGCTCCTCCCTGTCTACACACCTGTTCCCTATTGTGATTCCCCTGTGTATTTAACTGTGCCGCGTTGCCTTGTGCAGCGCGGAATCTACTGTTGTCTTGTCCTGTCTTTAGTCCGTGTGTTGTTTAGTGTTTCCTTTGTTATTAAAACCCTGTTTGTTTTGCTATCCTGCGTTTGGGTCCGTTTCTATCCCGCGTCATGACAACGCCCTTATCCAGAGCGACTTACTTTTTTTTTTATCTCATTTTCATACAACTGAGCAATTGAGGGTTAAATTACTCAGTTGCCCAGCAGTGGCAGCTCGGTGGACGTAGGAATCGAACTCACAACCTTCCGATCGGTAGCCCAACACCTTAACCACTAGGTTACCACATCCTTCTGTAGATGTATCAAAGGCAGCGTATGATAATAAAGAAGAAAACTCAGCACTCGGTGTAAATAATCTATTGTATTTGTAGCTTCCATCATGATCCCTGACCTTCATTTGTGACATTAGAGTGGATTTCAGCGATGGTGAGTGACGCATCCCACGTAGAGAAATCATTACAGAATCATACACAATAAAAGGAAAAGAAAACCCATTGATAGCTGGTAAAAAACAAATGCACTTTTTAACCTTGAGAAAAAAAAAAAAAACGAGTAGATGTCATTCATAATCTCCACCGCGGAGGCCGTTTCTGCTCAAGCTGCCTCCCGTCCCGTCGACGCAGGCAGCAGCCATTATTTGCTCTCAGAAGCGGAAGTGTGATCAGGAATGTTTTATCTCGGCTCTGTGTTAATATTGTCACAGGTGAATAATTGATGGATCTTGATGGCATTCCATCCGGTTTCTCACGTCTTCCCTAAAGATCCGCCGAGGCACAAGCATCAGTTCAGCAGCACCATCGCTACTTCAGATCACTTAATATATTTATGTAATATATTCACATTAGCGTCACAGATCCCGCGTGACATACGGGCCGCGTGTAACTCATTTCATCCGTCCATCTCGGACATCAGATCGTCCTCGTTTACTCACGTCGACGCCGTGAGGCTCTGATGCACGCGGGGTGACATCTCATTAAACAGAAGCAACGTGTGGATAGACAAACCGTCACGCCGCTCATAAATATTCAAGGAAAGTTGAACTTTGGAGCGTTTTCACGGTTTAATTGACAGCTCGGATTGTCAGACAGCATCAGCAGCAAGTGTTAAGAGAAACAAAACCGGCGGACTGATAAACGATCTTTTTTTTTTCTTCAGTCTTATACACAAAAAAACACTACAAACCGAGAGCCGTCGCCGATCCGTACGTCTTCACAACCATCTGAGGTGTTTAGGGTTTTGTGTAATCAGCACTTCAGCTCAGTTCCACAGTGTTTCTGTGGCATGAAGGTTCATCAGGTTGGATTTGGAGCCGCGTGAGGAGGTGTGTGAGACGCCTGATAAAGCTTGGCTCATTCATCCACACACTCCAACACTTCGGAGCTACTGCTGTAGAAGCCATCGGAAATACACCGTCTTTCTGAGTTTAACGCTGTGCTGTGGTTTCCTTCACGACTCTGTGTGTGTGTGTGTGTGTGTGTGTGTGTGTGTGTTACTCATTCATTCATTTATTTTCTACCGCTTATCCGAACTACCTCGAGTCACGGGGAGCCTGTGCCTATCTCAGGCGTCATTGGGCATCAAGGCAGGATACACCCTGGACGGAGTGCCAACCCATCGCAGGGCACACACACACACACACTCTCATTCACTCACGCAATCACACACTACAGACAATTTTCCAGAGATGCCAATCAACCTACCATGCATGTCTTTGGACCGGGGGAGGAAACCGGAGTACCCGGAGGAAACCCCCGAGGCACGGGGAGAACATGCAAACTCCACACACACAAGGAGGAGGCGGGAATCGAACCCCGACCCTGGAGGTGTGAGGCGAACGTGCTAACCACTAATACACCGTGCTGCCCCGTGTGTGTTACTGTGCATTGCAATTTTGTATTGTTTATCTTTTGCTTTTTTAAAAGATTATTTTTCATTTCAGAATAATATGTTTATTTAGTCATTTTGAGACTGAGATGTGCATCAGTCTATCAGTCAGATGTGCATGTGATTTACCTTGCATGTGTTCACCCTCTTAATCTTTTCCATCAGGGCTAAACTGGGATTTTTACCCTCTGAGCTACACAATATGTCTAGCATTAAAAGCCCTATTCGGACGGGATTAGTTTTACGTGGGGACGTGGGGGGTAAAGTAATTATTACCAGAGATTCTCTGTGATTTTAGTCCCGTCCGAATGTGCCATCTCGGTAATCATTACGGACAATGTCAGTAAAGATTACGGCGACTTTTACCTTCTGTAAAAAGGTCCGGAAAAATGACCTCAGGTAATACTAATCCCGTCCGAATAGACCCGCTGTAAATATGTACGGTAAAATTCCCTCATTTCCTGTTTAAAAGTAGTTTTTGGCGCGTTTTGCAAGCATGGAGGCGCCATGTTGTCTGTTTGCGCACGTGATAACAGGAAGCAACGTCATACGCACATGACGACAAGGAGGTTACTGTGGTGCGTAAAGCGAGTTACCCCTCCCACTTCTGCTAGTTTTACTGAGATGTCTTGTCCCGTGCGAATTGGTCAATTAATATTACAGACGTCCTGAGGTAAAATTGCATTACTCCACGTCCTCAAGTAAAACTAATCCTGTCCGAATAGGGCTAAAGGCTGACAATTTTACCAAGAAGAGTAGAAAAAAACACAATCCTGGTTCATGACAATTCTCAGTGTAAAGAGTTTCTCCTAGTGACGTAATCCTAAGCAAATTCTTCCACATGTGGACGTTTCCTCTTAAAGGGAAGGAGAAGCTCGTAGTAAACCGGTTGGTGTGTTTGGTGTTGGTGTGCACTGTAACCGAGCATCACAGCTTAGCCACAGACTCAGCTATACAGGAATAAATAATGTCGCTTGTTTAGGTTTTTATGATATTTTCTTCTTTTGCGTTGGTCATGATGAGGATCTCACTGATGTAGACACATAGCTGACTGTGCCGTACCTTGGGTTTGGTAAACATTTGATTTATTTTAATCTGCCACTGGGTTTTCCTAGTGCATCCTGGAGATAGCAATATTGGGCACAGAGGTGTTGTTTGTTGTTGTGTGTGTGTGCGTGTGTGTGTGTGTGTGTGTGTGTGTCTTGCTGATGGCTGATGCACTGAGACAGGTCTTGTTGCTCTCTTTGTCAGTCATGCCATCTCTCTCTCCTCCAAATCCCTCCTTATCCCACTTTTCCCCAAGGTGTTGAAATAGCCTCTAGTCTCTCTCTCTCTCTCTCTCTCTCTCTCTCTCTCTCTCTCTCTCTCTCGCTCTCTCTCTCTCTCTCGCTCTCACTCTCTCGCTCTCTCTCTCTCTCTCTCTCTCTCTCTTGCTCTCTCACTCTCTCTCTCTCTCACTCTCTCTCTCTTGCTCTCTCTCTCTCTCTCTCGCTCTCTCTCTCGCTCTCTCTCTTTCTCACTCTCTCTCTCTTGCTCTCTCTCTCTCTTTCTCTCTCTCTCTCTCGCTCTCTCTCTCTTCAATCCTGCAAAATCTCTACCCTACAAAATCTCTCCATACTCTTCTCTTCGTTTTTATCTTCACACACACACACACACACACACACACACACACACACACACACACACACACACACACACACAGAGGCATGGAAGTTCAGTGATGTGTTGAGCACAGTGATGAGTGTCTGCCCTCCAGCTCTACCCTGCAGCCTTGGAGCTTGGTGTGAAATCATTCCAGTAGACGGTGTAAATGTGTTGCACTGTTCTTACGTCAGCATGTGCATCCTCGTCTTTGTGCCGTCGCTCGTTTGAAATTCGGCCTGAGCCAGTGCAGCGTCGGCACTGCAGGATTCCTCAGTTCCTTCAGACTTCTCTCTCACTGTCAGAGAGAGCGAGAGCGAGAGCGAAAGCTTCCTCAGCACTGAGCTGGATTACAGCACCAACAGCAGTGAGAAAACATGGAGGTGTGTTGCTTTAGGAGACGATCAGTAACGAGGTGGTTGGTGAAACAGAGTTACTGTTTAAATACTTTTACAGAAATAAATACAGAGATTGAAACAGGAAGCTTTAGGAAGCATCGCAACTCAAACAGGAAGCAGGTTTTCTTTCTGTGCTGTTTAAACGTCCACGTCAACAGGAGCTGAGCAGTTTCTTATATCCACAATGTGTTTTTTTTCTGGTGTGTGTCTCTGTTACACACACAATTACTTTACCCCGAATTCATGTCTGTCTTCCCTTTTATGAAGTGTCTCCATCACGGAACAGACTGAAAGAGCCGCTGTCTTTGTGCTGTCTTTGTGCTGTGTGTGTACGTGTGTGTGAGTGAGTGAGAGAGAGTGAGAGAGAGAGAGTTTCTTTTTTACTGACATGGACACTTCATTTCTTTTCCTCTCAGCCGTATCATGTCTTCATCTTCCTTTATTCTCCTTGACAGGTACTTTTTTTGATAAATATTTATAATTGTGTTCTTCTGCTCTTTCTGTTCTTCGCGGGCTTTCCGTTTTATTATCTCCTCGCACACTGACACACAGATCACGATCTCTTCTGTTGGTTACACCCATGTCAGAATCCTAAGCAGTTTTTTTTTTTTTTTAAACGTTCCTGTAAAGCTGATTTCCTTCGTACTCACACGCACACGCCGATATCTTCCACTCCCCAGCGATACCGAGCGCATTCACATGCACAGCGGCTTTGGATTTAGCCACGCCCACAAAAATCCTTATAAGGAAAAACTGAAAATCCTCCAATAACCTCCGTTGCGGTGTTTCGCGTGTCAATAGTCCATCCATCCATCCATCCATACATTTTCTACCTCTTATCCGGGGCCGGGTCGGGCCCAGACTTCCCTCTCCCCAGACACTTCCTCCAGCTCTTCCGGGAGAATACCGAGGCGTTCCCAGGCCAGCCCAGAGACATAGTCCCTCCAGAGTGTCCTAGGTCCTCCCCGGGGCCTCCTCCCGGTTGGACATGCCCGGAACACCACCCCAAGGAGACGTCCAGGAGGCATCCGGAACAGATGCCCGAGCCACCTCAGCTGACTCCTCTCGATGTGGAGGAGCAGCGGCTCTACTCTGAGCTCCTCCCGAGTGACCGAGCTCCTCACCCTATCTCTAAGGGAGCGCCCAGCCACCTTACAGAGGAAACTCATTTCGGCCGCCTGTATCCGGGATCTTGTCCTTTCGGTCATGACCCAAAGCTCATGACCATAGGTGAGGGTAGGAATGTAGATCGACTGGTAAATAGAGAGCTTCGCCTTACTTTCTTCACTACAACAGACCGGTATATCGACCGCATCACTGCAGAAGATACACCGATCCGCCTGTCGATCTCCTGCTCCATCCTTCAGTCACTCGTGAACAAGACCCCAAGAAACTCCTCCACTTGAGGCAGGAGCTCTCCACCAACCTGAAGGGGGCAAGCCACCCTTTTCACACTAGATTCACACTAATTCATTCTTCCTCATTAGTATTTATTTTATTCTTATTTTAACTAAAAGAACTGTCTCTTGTTAGTAAAGTTTTATTTAATATGCATGCGATCGAACAAACCTAATTTAAACGAGCGAGTTTCCGTAGACGTAAGTTCGCACATCGTCGAAAGCCTTTTATTTTTTTTTTTTTTTTTTTTTTTTTATGAACACATTTATGTTTGTAAACGCTCCTGTGAATGACTTCCACATTTGAGCAATTAGGCTTTAGCCCTATTCGGACGGGACTAGTTTTCCAAACGACGTTTGAGTTAGAATTTTTTCAGCCGACGTCTGTCATTTCACGTATGGATTCGGATGGGACTAACATCTCTGTGTTTATTACAGAGGTAGGAGTGTCTGTGTTTTACATGTGGGCGTCGCACAAAACCACATGTCCAGGATGCGTGGAATGTGTGATCAAATGTATTTCGAGATTAAGTACATTTACATTTAAGCACTTTAAAATGTAAACATCCTAACTTGTTAAGTGTTTAAAAATGTTAGACACGTTATAATAATATTAAAAATAATAAAAAAAAAAAACCCTGAGTCACGGGGAGAACATGCAAACTCCACACACACAAGGCGGAGGCGGGAATCGAACCACTAAGCCACCGTGCCCCCAGAATAAATACGTTTTTAGATAATTTTCATGTTATGTAATTGACTATAGAAATGAAAGTAGATATTACAGTAGCCAGTCTTAACAATTTAAGAAAACGCGTTTTGGAAAAAAACATTTTCGGCAATCACAGACATTCGCATTCAGACGGGATTAGATTTCTCAGTGAAGCGCCGATTTTGCTGAAAAACAGTACAGTAGGTAATTTACTCTGGAATTTTTACACAGGTCGTGTGAGAAAAAGACAGACATGGCAGATTCGGACGGGATTAAAATCACAAAGTACGTCTCTGAAACTGAAATTTCTCTAACGACCCCCTGTAAAACTAGTCCCGTCCGAATAGGGCTTATGTGTTCGTTCAAGATCACATCGTTCTAATACAAAAAGTGCAAAGCCGTGTTTCTCCGTATGCGCGGCGTGTTTCACGTTGCGTTTTCCAGTCCGACTTTCCGTGTTTATTTGCTTCCACTGAGCTAACAAGCTACAAATCACATTTGGATAGAAATTAAAAAATACGAATTTAATTTGTTCGCAAAGAGTCGATAATTACGCGCCATCATCAAATTCCTTCAAGCGGATAAACAAACACGCCTGAATGAATTAAAACAAATAAATTATCCGGCGAATATCGTGCACAGTAAAAAAGAAAAAGAAAGAAAAAAGAAAACTCATTAAATCTACGATTGTTTGTCTTCTGACAGAAAATACCGTCTTTTGTATCATCAGCACGCAGCAAGCTTTCCAAGCCTTCAGAGCTTTGCAGCTTTGATTCGAAGGAAAACAACACTGGCAATAAAGGCACAGCTTGTGGGACACGATACGCAAATACACTCCAATATTTACTCAGAGACACAGATAGAAAAACAACAATATGGGATTTATTTTTCTATAAAATACAAATCTGTCTTGGCATCTCCTTATTGAAGCTCAGGACACTTAGTGGGATTTTTCTGCCTGTTCTTTTTCAGTAACCGCTAAGAAAAAAAGCTCACCGCTCCTCCACCTGTTCAAGCTGAATATCTTTTAAAGATTACAGTAGTAGGGGGGCACGGTGGCTTAGTGGTTAGCACGTTCGCCTCACACCTCCAGGGTTGGGGGTTCGATTCCCGCCTCCGCCTTGTGTGTGTGGAGTTTGCATGTTCTCCCCGTGCCTCGGGGGTTTCCTCCGGGTACTCCGGTTTCCTCCCCCGGTCCAAAGATATGCATGGTAGGTTGATTGGCATCTCTGGAAAATTGTCCGTAGTGTGTGAGTGCGTGAGTGAATGAGAGTGTGTGTGTGCCCTTTGATGGGTTGGCACTCCGTCCAGGGTGTATCCTGCCTTGATGCCCGATGACGCCTGAGATAGGCACAGGCTCCCCGTGACCTGAGGTAGTTCAGATAAGCGGTAGAAGATGAATGAATGAATGAATGAATGAATGAAATACATTGAATGATCACAGCAGTATGTAGCTTCATCCATTTCCACACTTTTGTGACCAGCTCTTCTCTCATTCTAAGGAGTTATAATTCTAGTTGCAATATTATTAGATGCCTTATGGTACTCATCACCACCGATACTGATACATAAATGAGTCTTAAGCAATCGGATCGCATCATGGAACCTGTCATTTTGCTCAGGTTTAATCGCTCGCTGTTGTGCGCTGCTCACAATGAACTCCTCAAGTTTGATGATTTAGTTGTTAGACGGCGTCTCAGGAGCAACATGCGAGCCAGCGGGTCTCAGTGCTCGCAGAAGTGAAGCACTCGCTTTTCTCCGCACGCTCGCTTGGATGCTCACGGGTCCCTCCGTGCGCGTGCAATTCACAGCATGGTGCACTCGTTTTTAATTACCACGCTCGACGATCCGGCTCTGAGCGCCCGGGTCTCTCTCTCTCCGTATTATAAACGCTATTTAAATGGCATAAAGATGTTTTATAAGGTATCTTTGCTGTTAGCAGAACACAGTTTTTAATCTGCTTTGATTGCCATTGTTAATCCTGAAATATGTCCAGATCGCTTACGGCGTATCGTATTGGATGACGGATCTGCATTTTTTTTTACGATTATCAATATCGGTATTGATGCAGTTCTAATCCCTTAAGCTGCAAGCTGAATTGAAGACATGATTTTTTTTTTTTTCAGTGTCTGCTTTCAGCGGTTACTAGAGTAGGCCTAGAGTAGGAGCTGAACTTCACAACAGACCACAAAGTGTCCGGATCAAGGACAAGGAGTGAAACAGGGGTGTGTCAGAGCTGGAGGTCATGTAACTGATGGGGATCTGGACTGGGGCAGGGCCAAAGGCTGACATAAAGGCAATAACAGTGTTCAAATCTATCACAGGGGCATAGTCAGGGCCAGGACAAGAGATTGTGGCTGAGAAAATGGTCAAGATGCTGACACAAGGGCACAGACCGAGGCTGAATAAACAGTCACGTGTCCATCCTCCACTTCATGTTCTATGGGCAAAAGCCAAAATGCTGTGCAGACAATGTGAGAGCAAAAGAATCACGGAATTATGCAAACGAGAAGCGAACATCACCGGGAGGTTGTGTGTTTATGTGGCAAGACTCTCATCATGACTCATGCCCACAGTCTTACTCTGAAGTCAGACAACAAGATAGCATCTAAATCTGCATGATGTCTGAGCATTACGTCGTCCTCTACTGTACATCATGCGTCTACACGCAAACTTAATCAAGCTCATCACAAACACTTCCTTGCTTTCTAACACTAAAAACTCCGTCCTAAATCCTTTTATAATTTACTAGAATAAATTGTAGCACTAGATTCTGTCAGTGGCTTTTGTTCATGGCTTAAATTCTTTGTTGATTCCTTTTTCTCCTTACGTATATTTCCTGTAGTATAACAGCTTCTGCTCAGGTTAGAAAGTGTGGATTCATGTTCTATAAGAGGAGCTCCGGCAGGAGTTCTGATCGTAACATAAACCACAGGTTAATATCAACGCACGCAGTCTAATATGTAATCGTTTCTATAGTAACAGCTTATTCACCGGGGCTCGTGCAGTGGGCGAGACACACAATCTACGCCTCATAAAAATAGACGCGCTGTTTTTATAAACATCAAGAGGGAAAACAAGTCTGGCGAGAGAACAAGTGTTTAGAACCGCTAAGTGATAACAGGAATTACACGGTAGCTCGTTTCCGAAGATGCTCCACATCATTAAAAATGTAACGTTCCATAATAAAGGACAAATGTAGTCGCGTGGATTGTTTTACAGTATTTCTTACTTTGTAGCGCAGACAGAGAAAGCTTGAAATCATGGTTTTATTTAGAGGATGCCGGCAGGGGCGGTTCTAGGGTTTCATCTTTAGGGGGTTTTAGCCCTCGGTGAGAATTTAAAACAAGAAGAGTTTTATATTATATATTATATGACTACATAGTAAGCCAAAAGTTATGGGATTATTTAAAATGGCAAAAAGTGGAAACCAAAATTTTATGTATGATGTAATGATGTAATGATGCGGGGGCACGGTGGCTTAGTGGTTAGCACGTTCGCCTCACACCTCCAGGGTTGGGGGTTCGATTCCCGCCTCCACCTTTTGTGTGTGGAGTTTGCATGTTCTCCCCGTGCCTCGGGGGTTTCCTCCGGGTACTCCGGTTTCCTCCCCCGGTCCAAAGACATGCATGGTAGGTTGATTGGCATCTCTGGAAAATTGTCCGTAGTGTGTGATTGTGTGAGTGAATGAGAGTGTGTGTGTGTGCCCTGCGATGGGTTGGCACTCCGTCCAGGGTGTATCCTGCCTTGATGCCCGATGACGCCTGAGATAGGCACAGGCTTCCCGTGACCCGAGGTAGTTCGGATAAGCGGTAGAAGATGAATGAATGAATGTAATGATGTCAGTCTTGAATCAGATCAGTTCATGTATGTGTACATTCTCTACAAACAGTGTGTCCAATGAATGCAGTCATTAATAAAAATATTCACAAGACAAAGACCAAATCAATAAATGTTATTTTTATTTAATATTGAATGGATTGTTTGCATTAATATTTTGTTTGTGCTACAACTCTGGTAATAAGAATAGTGACATTTCACCGCTTTTGGTTGCCGTCTTTGCGACTTTCCGCCGATTAACGTTATAGATAAACGCCTCCAGCTCTGACTGCGCGTGCACGCTGAGCGTCCCTGTGCTTCTCCGTTCTAATAAAGCAGACAGATGATGACGCACTATTTAAAGACTACAACGCACGCGCCTAAAAGCAAAGTAAAAAAAATCGCTCTTGGATCAAACTGATAAATCATTTTCTTTCCCATCGACGACACGTCCTGCATTTTAACGTCATTTTTATTTTCGAAAGAAAAAATTATACTTATAGTTTTAGGGTGGCTGAGATCACACACAGGGGGGGATGAAGCCACCCTAAAAAAAGGTCTAGAACCGCCCCTGGACGCCGGTATGGCAGCAGATACAGAAGGTTACGGTGAAGCCGATGAGCGAAACCGAATCCAACAACACTGCAGCTTTTTTTTTTGCTTCTTTCATGTTGATGTCTGTCTGGACTCAAGTGGTGGCTGTGTTCCCTGATGACACTCTTTGAACTTGGTGTATTTTTTATACTTGGTGTATTTATTTATTTATTTAGTTATTTATTTATTTATTTATTTATTTGTTCTTCAGAAAAAACCACACCCCCACACCCCCACACCCCCACACACACACACACACACAAAAGGCATTTTTACTCAACCCTTTCAGTCTGCCTTATTTCTGTGTTTCAGTCTGATGTGTATACATGAAAACCGCTGCTATTTTAGACTTATTACCTCTTAGCACTTCGTCTCAAAACACAATCGATCTCAACCCCCCGTTTTCCGCCTCTCTGTCTCGTTCTCTTTCATGCTTTCACTCTTTCATTCGACTTGTAACCCCAGTCCGTTGCATTTTTTTCTTATGCGTAAAGGTGTCGTTCATTATATACAGTATAAGGATAAGTAGAGGCTATAACATTACGACGATAAGGTAATTACTTCGTCCAGCGTGGGATTTGACAGTGACCTCATCTGTTTCTGTGCTTTTTAATTAGCCAAATGAAGCAAACGACTCCAGATCCACAAACGCAGCAGGTCTAATCCAGGGCACTAATCCCATAAAGCCTCATTGACCTCTGAGTCTTTAATGATACAAGATTGTGTTTGATGGTGGTTTATGTTGTCTGATCGTTATGCTGTAGGTGTGAGAGGAAAGAGACACCCACGTTTTATCAAAAGTATTAAATGTAGCCTCAAAGCATACACTGCCATTCATCTCTCTCTCTCTCTCTCTCTCTCTCTAACACTTTCTCTCTCTCTCTCTCTCTCTCTCTCTCTCTCTCTCTCTCTCTCTCTCTCTCTCTCTCTCTCTCTCTCTCTCTCTCTGTCTCTCTCTCTCTCTCTCTCTCCTCGTCTCTCACACACTTTCTCTCTCTCTCTCTCTCTCAAACACGTTCTCTCTCTCTGTCTCTCTCTCTCTCTGTCTCTCTCTCTCAAACACTTTCTCTCTCTGTCTCTCTCTCTCTCTCTCTCTCTCTCTCTCTCTCTCTCTCTCTCTCTCTCTCTCTGTCTCTCTCTCTCTCTCTCTCTCTCTCTCTCACTCTCAAACACTTTCTCTCTCTCTGTCTCTCTCTCTCTTCTTCTCTCACACACTTTCTCTCTCTCTCTCTCTCTCTCTCTCTCTCTCTCTCTCTCTCTCTCTCTCTCTCTCTCTCTCTCTCTCTCTCTCAAACACTTTCTCTCTCTCTGTCTCTATCTCTCTTCTTCTCTCACACACTTTCTCTCTCTCTCTCTCTCTCTCTCTCTCTCTCTCTCTCTCTCTCTCTCTCTCTCTCTCTCTCTCTCTCTCTCTCAAACACTTTCTCTCTCTCTGTCTCTATCTCTCTTCTTCTCTCACACACTCTCTCCCTCCTGTCTCTCTCTCTCTCAGTCACTCTCTCACACACTTTCTCTCTTTTTCACTTTCTCTCTCTCCTGTCTCTCTCTCTCTCCCTCACTTTCTCTCTGTCACTCTCTCTCTATGTCTCTCTCCATTTCTCTCTGTGTCTCCCTCTCTCTCTGTCACTTTCTCTCTCTCTCACTTTCTCTCTCTCTCTCTCTCTCTCTCTCTCTCTCTCTCTCTCTCTCTCTCTCTCTCTCTCTCTCTCTCTCTCTCTCTCTCTCCCACACACACACACACAACATAAGCAGACAGATGTATACAGAACATTTCCAGACCCAGACACCACCAGAGGCAATGCATTTTTTATCACCTTCTTTTGATCGCCGTTTCTGTGCATTTGATCAGGAAAAGGATGAGCATCTTACACCTCCATGTCACGGCTTTGGCACGAAATGCGAAATCTGTTTATCATCTTCTTCTATCACTCATTGCTCTTTTTTGTCATCGTTGTTCAAATAAAAAAAAAATGATGGGTCATTATGAGATGATAATCAAAGCTCTCAATCAGATAGTCCATTACTGCTGCTATCTGACTGCTGATTGTTTGGAAATGAAGACACCCCCCCCCCCCCTTCTCTCTCTCTCTCTCTCTCTCTCTCTCTCTCTGTCTGTGTAATTTAGGATTATAATGATCCAGATTCATAAGTGGAAAAAACACTGCAGCGGCACAATAAATTATAAGTGGATGGCCTCGTGCAGTAGATATACAGTACTGTATGTTCACAGTATATGACCTTCCTGAAATCTTTCACAGCTTATCAGAAGATTTCTATTCATTTTGAATTACAGCCACTAAAACATAAATATTTCCAATTTTTTCCTAAAATGCAGTGTCCCCAAGGAAAGGTCGAGAAACAGATGAGCGATCGATTTATGTACACATTGGTGAATATTGAGTTCACATTTCGCTGATGCTGAGGATTAACTTGTGTCAACACAAAATCCATATTTGGTGATCCATATCCATTTGCTGAAAAAAGCCCAGATTTTGGCCTCAATCATGCCAAGGATATGGATATCGTCGCTGTCAGGCGGAATCCTCGTATCTCCAAAACCGTTATTTTTCAGGAAATTCAAAAAACGCCGTACCTTATCTGCAGTGCACAGGGTTTAGTCCGCGTTGCAGTGGATTGTCTTGCGCTAAATTCCTGTCCTCAGACGAGCACCAGAACTAGCGGGGGTCAAGATTTTTTTTTCTTTGAGCCCAGTGTTTTGAAGACATTTACCTCAGAAGACGTGTTGATTCGTTGCGACTCTTCTTGAGGAGAAATATGCCGTGAAGCTCTCCTGCGGAGTGAGGAAGAGGTGGACAGTTGAAGTGTCCAATGGAGTTATGAGATTTGCGCTCAAGCTATTTTCAAGACTTTATATTGGTTAATAACTTGTAAAAATAACAGACCCACGTGGGGACTGACCAATAGCATCGATATGTGAAAAAATATGAAATTGACCAATTTGGACATACGAGGTTTCCGCCCGACAGCGACGATATGTTATTTACTTTAAAAAAAAAAAATGGTCACTGATGATAGTAAAGAAAGATATTGTTCATCACTTGATTCATCCATTCACATACAGAAAGCTGCATGTGGGAATATAACGTGGATGAGAGCGGCTAACCCAGGAGCAGCCAACCTGCATGGCTTTCTGAGAACTCTCTGAAAAGGGTCATGAGCAGGACCTGACAACGGGTTATGAGCAGAAAGGTCATGAGCAGAAGCTGACGCTGGGTCGTGAACAGAAGCTGGAAGCTGACTGTGTGGGGGACAGGAACTGTACTGTACTAGAACTCCATGTGTGGCTCATGCTAGACACAGATCTGCTCACCATCATATCCTTGGTGTTAGTTCACTTGCAGAGGTCACTGGTAATGAGTAGACGTCTGATTATGAAAGTGAAAGTGAAGTGACATACGGCTAAGAACGGTGACCCATACTCAGAATTCGTTCTCTGCGTTTAACCCATCCAAAGTGCACACACACAGCAGTGAACACACACACACACACACACTGTAAACACACACCCGGAGCAGTGGGCAGCCATTTATGCTGCGGTGCCCGGGGAGCAGTTGGGTGCCTTGCTCAAATCGTGGTATTGCCGGCCCGAGACTCGAACCCACAACCTTAGGGTTAGGAGTCAAACTCTCTTTTGTGTGTGTGTGTGTGTGTGTGTGTGTGTGTGAAAGGAGACGGTTTAATTAAACTGATATAGTTTTAAAGCATTTCTTTTTCTTCTGTGTATCTCTTGTCCTGTAGTAGTAAGCAAATATTTTCTGTTTATAATAAAAAAGTTTTAATCCCATACAGTGTTTCTGTATAAAAATATACTCGTTCTTAAACAGTTCGATTTCGTCTGAGTGGCATTCGACTCTAACGAGAAAGCATATTGTTTGATTCCGTTGAGCTAAATTTCTTTTAATCGTGTAGTTAATTGTTGCAAGGCGACGGGATGCAGCGTTTGATTAATTGCTGGTATTTACATGCAGAACTTAGCCTTTATTGAGTGATGGCAAACTGAAAAACAGTCAAGTCTTTCATGCTTTATTAGCAAAATCCATTAGAGATGCTTAGCGCCGAATTCACATCCTTTTCCGACCAGATCTAAAGTCGTAACCAGGTTCTAATCAGTAAAGCAAACATTACTTCATTTTAATGACGCAGGCATGAATATTTTATTCACTGTGACAGAGTTTAGCATTGCGGGAAATTCGGAAGTGATTGGGACGTTTGTTTTTCAAAGCGCTATAAAATAAGAAATAGCTGTTTATGACGTTTATCTTCGCAAGCACACCATCATCGCTTTAATAATATGCATCGGTCTTGAAACATGAGGAGATTTGATATTATATTCAAAACATTCAACAAGATACATGAACACGCACTAAGAATTAAGAATTAAGGTGTCTGTGAAGTTCATTCATTCATCTTCTACCGCTTATCCGAACTACCTCGGGTCACGGGGAGCCTGTGCCTATCTCAGGCGTCATCGGGCATCAAGGCAGGATACACCCTGGACGGAGTGCCAACCCATCGCAGGGCACACACACACACACTCTCATTCACTCACGCAATCACACACTACGGACAATTTTCCAGAGATGCCAATCAACCTACCATGCATGTCTTTGGACCAGGGGAGGAAACCGGAGTACCTGGAGGAAACCCCCGAGGCACGGGGAGAACATGCAAACTCCACACACACAAGGCGGAGGTGGGAATCGAACCCCCAACCCTGGAGGTGTGAGGCGAACGCGCTAACCACTAAGCCACCGTGACCCCCCCCGTGAAGTTATCTCCCCAAAACGTTATCACTTACAGCATTGAGAAACCATTTCATTTTGTCTGCATACTGTAACAACCTCCTCAAATCCTCATCTGGAAAATCGCTTACACAAGGAACTGATTACAAAGCCTCCATCTTCAAATGCCACTTTAAAGGAAAATAGCGTCACACTACTTTGAAAATATTCATGACTAGCGTTAGGGTTAGAGACAGGGTTAGTGTCCACATTTCTTCTTTAGGAATTCATTCACATGAGTAACAATCTGAGTATTTGTGCTCTTAAAGGGGAAAAACAGTAAAGCGGTCGCTTTATCAAGCTGGAGATTGCAAGCGGAAGTTAGTAGATACCACCACAGTCATTCATGGCTGGAAAACATCCGTGAGCAAAATCGGTGGTGCTTTCAATCACATTGACAGTAGGAGTCAATCAGAGTAGTCTGTGAGCTCGCGTATGCGTAAGAGGGCAGACGGCGTTTTCTTGCGATATGCGTTATGTTGCATTGTGATAGAAAAAAAAGATCTGTCTGTCTTCGCACGTTCGTTAGCCTTCGTCCGTTTCCCTAGCCGTCACAGGATAGCGGAGAGCACTTAACCTTAGAGCTGACTGAGATGTGAATATACAGTAGTGCTGTTTTGTCAATTCTTTATCAGGACTTTTATAACCGTCTTGTTAACATCCACCACTCTGTTGATACATTGCAGTAATTCGGTTTCAGACTTCTACTGAAGCGACATAGCGATTAAATCTCTGAGAGGGAATTCAGCACTATGTGCTATTTTAATACTTTTCTAAAGCGATTGTCAATTTGTGCATGTGAATGTGACACCCACATCAGATGGCTGATTTAATAGCAGTTTTTAAGCTGTCACACATTTGCTCTACTGATAAAAGCTCTTTGGAAAATCAAACCAAATGACTGTTAGCGGTGTCAACAGATACTCTACGGCTTCAGATAGCTACAGCCTGCGCCGTCAAGATTTCTGCAGTGTGCATTTATGTCATGTATGTGTGTTTATGTAACGCAGCGGGGGTTGGACTCAGCATATCGACTTTAATGATCGAAGCGCATAGTGTCTTGTTTGTGGAGTCGTGTATGTGTAGCACAAGCCTGTTCAAACTAAAATGTGTGAAAGGTCAAGCTGCATGAAATGACTTGTTTACCAAGGTCATGACTGAGTGATGACATCAGTGACTTTTTTATTGTTGAATATTAATCATTAGCATTAGACATTAAGACAATTCGAAGTGTATGTGTTCAGTTTCACTACCGCATGAAAATCTTAATTTAAACATAGTTTTAATAAATTAGTCGGAAGTGAAGCGACGTGACATACGGCTAAGTACGGTGACCCATGCTCAGAATTTGTTCTCTGCATTTAACCCATCCAACGTGCACACACACACACACAGCAGTGAACACACACACACCGTGAACACACACACGGAGCAGTGGGCAGCCATTTATGCTGCGGCGCCCAGGGAGCAGTTGGGGGGGGTTCGGTGCCTTGCTCAAGGGCACCTCAGTCGTGGCCGGCCCGAGACTCGAACCCACAACCTTAGGGTTAGGAGTCAAACTCTCTAACCATTAGGCCACAACTTCCCCCAATCACTTTAGGGACATGGTAGCCTAGTGGTTAAGGTGCTGGGCTACCAATCGGAAGGTTGTGAGTTCGATTCCTATGTCTACCAGGTTCCCACTTCTGGGCCCCTGAGCAAGGCCCTTAACCCTCAACTGCATAAAAATGTAAGTCGCTCTGGATAAGGGCGTCTGCTAAATGCTGTGAATTTTTTATCGTACAAAAGTTACTGAACTGCGGCTTATTTTGAAATATTTTACTGGGTTCACACACGTACCAGAGTCCTCTGTTGATGACCCCTGGTAGAAGGAATATAGAAATCACACTGTTTCATGTTCTCTAGACGGACTCGCCACACTAAGAAAGCTTCTTAAAGCTTCTCACAGTGAAAAGACCAGCTGGCCTCAAACCCCTGTAATCAAATGGCATCTTATTTCATTTATTCATCTCCAGTATGCACTTTCTCCTGGTCAGGGTTGCTGTGAGTTTCCTGAGACCACTGAACACAAGGCAGGAAGGGACGAAAGTGTAATCTGGAGGATTGCCATCTGAAGGAAAACTAAAACTGGGTTCTTATATGTGATTTAAAAAAAAAAAAGGTGGGAGGGGGTGGAATCCTTGAGATAGGAACAGAAAAAGGTTTTTTGTACACAAAGTAAAACCTGTCAGTGAGGGGATGTAAGCAAACAAGAGCATAATTACTCTCTGGAGTAAAAGAAAGCGTTCTGTGCCAGAAATACAAAAACAGGAGAATGAAGATGTGAGAATGAAGTGGATTACACTGTCAAAGGCTAAATCTAGGAAGGTAGCAGAACAGGAAAGTTTCAGCAGCGAGGTGATCATTAGGAACTCTGACAAGCAACATCAATGCTTCAGCCTGCATTTAATCAGAAAACATTCACCACAGAAATCATGCGGTGTTTCCTAGTTATTGTCTAAACTTGTGTATAAGGAAAGGATTGTAAGTTCCACCTTGATGTATCTGCTTCCAATTAAATAGATGGTGATTGGATTTTATGTAGGGGGCACGTTGGCTTAGTGGTTAGCACGTTCGCCTCACACCTCCAGGGTCGGGGGTTTGATTCCCGTCTCCGCCTTGTGTGTGTGGAGTTTGCATGTTCTGTTTCCTCCGGGTACTCCGGTTTCCTCCCCCGGTCCAAAGACATGCATGGTAGGTTGATTGGCATCTCTGGAAAATTGTCCGTAGTGTGTGATTGCGTGAGTGAATGAGAGTGTGTGTGTGTGCCCTGCGATGGGTTGGCACTCCGTCCAGGGTGTATCCTGCCTTGATGCCCGATGCGGTAGAAAATGAATGAATGAATAAATGAATGAATTTTATGTACACCTTATTGCTGTTAATGTCACCCTGTCTTGTACCCAGAGTTCCCTGGGATAGCTTCAAGGTTCAACAGTACAGGAAATGGATCGACGGATAGACCACATTTCAATTTGTCATTTCCATGTCACTTTGAGTAATTGCTTTGCCATGAAGTTGCGTGGTAATTTACAGGTAATTGGCATTCATCAAATCAGGCATGTGAGCATGAAGAAGCAGTTCATTTGGATAAAGACCGATCTTCTTGAGGATTGGTGTAACCTCAAAAACAGCTTGAACGGGAAGATGAATATAAGCAGATTGAAGGGACTTGTTAATGAGAAGTGAGAGGGAATGAGAGCTAATAGTTGAGCTAGCCTTAAAGCCGAGAGCTTAGGACAAGGCCAAGCCGGCAGGTGGAGGGATTCGATTTGGAGATAAGCACACACAGACGATCAGGAAGGGGACAGGAGTCAGAAGAGTGATGGCTGATCATTTGGGCGCTTACTTCAGCATTATTTGGTCAAAGTTAAACAGTGGTGCTGAAGACACACTGCTGAAGACCTTGTTACCACTACTTATATTGACATTGGGCATAAATAGGGACATTTAGTGCTGCTGATGATGCACCCACATAACCTTTCTTCTTATTATTGTCACTATATGCAAGATATCATTCATTCAGGGATTCTAGATGGGTGAAGCCTAACAAATAGAAGGAAAGGATTTTAGGAACAAGACTGTTATAGGAAGAGAGTGCAGTAATTACATCATATTATCAATTAGAAAATAATATTAGCTCTGAACTGGAAGACTTTAGGGTCAAGTCATTTATTTGCATTGATAATAGTGCATTTGTGTTTATCTCACAACTCCCACCTCTATACTGTGTCCACTGGTCAGGTTTCCTCCCCCAGTCCAAAAACATCTCTAAACTGTCCATAGCGTGTGATCGTGTGTGTATAAGACGACCGGTGTCCCCTGCCTCATGCCCTGATTTCCCTCGGATAAACTCCAGGTTCCCCTTTACGTGGTATATAAAATGGATGGATGGATATAGATTAAAAGCATAGTACATCTGTAGTACTTCTTTATTGAACTGGTAGCTTTAGGAATGAAATGATTTTCCTTGGTTTTGTCATTACATGCACTTGAAAGACCTGGCAAACGTTGTCCTTGCTGAAGAATTGTTTGTGTGTATCGTTGCTGAACAGAAGGAAAGGCAACCCACACCATTGGGATCTGATGAAATAATGAACTCACTTATTGATTAATTATGAAGAAATTTTTTTTTTTTGAAATATCCTAAGATAAAGGACAGGTTTGTTTGTTTATTTATTTATTTATTTATTTATTTATTTATTTATTTATTTATTCATTTATTTATTTACTTACTTAAAGGTGGGGTCTCCGTTGTTTGAGAAATGCTTCAGAAAACTGCGTTGGGCAGCCAAACAAAGCAAAAACAAAACTAACGTGTAGCCAATGAGCAGAAAGGGGCGTGTCTTGTCAATATGGGCGGAGAGAGTGTTCAGTGAGCATGTGTGACATTAGCAGAAAGCGGTTTTAACATTGACATGGCGGATAAAAACAAAGAAAGAAAGCGAAGAAAGGCTTAAGATAAGGCAAGAAGTAGAACTAACGGAATACGGCTTTCTATCAATTAAAGTTCAGAATATTAAATTAATCAATACACTGACTTGCACACACGCTCCAAGTCTGTTTCCATGTTATCGGCAGCAATATTACGACCTCTGCCTCTAACATTAGCTCTGCCTCGAGTTCTAGGTGTTGAATCGGAGCTAAACCTTTCACGGTACAACACACAGTACTACAAAAACACATTTGTATTACCGTAGTATTACTCATTGAGTTCATTTATTGATAAAAAATATCCCCTCGGTCAGCTGCCCCAGCAGGTTCCACCATAATACTTGTCTGGGTTATACTTGTCTGGTGTATGTGTTGGGCGGAGCTATCAAAACAGGGGTGGGACCCATTTGGGTTAGGGGCGTGTTTGTTTTGGTGATTTCAAATGTCAACATTGGCTTTCAAACAACAGAGACCCCACCTTTAAACCTCACTTTTTTTCAGGAATTAAAAATATATTCCAAGCTACTTACATATTGACTTCAGCTTTCTTTTTCTTTGCTAATATGATGTTGAGAGTTGACGGTACATGCGCTTGAAGATCTATTGGTGGAAACGTACTGAAAATGTGTCTCCAATACAACAGAGAACAAAAGCACCTCTGAGGAGTGTTTCCTAAGAGCACATATTTGTGTGTAAATGTAAAATAGAGTCTTGTGTGTTACATTTCGGTTTCCTTAACTGGCTTTATTTACTGCATTAGGCAACAGTAATAAACAAGGAGCTTAGACAGTAATATACAATATATATGTGTGTTCGAGTAACCTATATGTTAGAGTAATATACATGTCAAAGACATTAGCATTGACTCCTTATTCAAGCTTTGACCAAAAAATAAAATGTTTACATACATTAACTTAATGTCTTAAGAACAAAAAGTATTTGTTCATATATTATTCATCTTTATGGCTAATGAACTCTAAGACCCGCTCTCCATACTAAGGAAGAATATCTTGTATATATCTATAGCCTAAATTCAACAAGTATTTCTTAACAAATCTAAAAAAATAAATAAATAAATGTGTTTACTCATTTCAGCCTTGAAGTAGTTTTATCGTGTTGTCACGATATCATGTAATCGTGTTTCATCATTAAAGAATGACTTTTTAGAAAGAAAAAATAAAAAAATAAGAAAATTTTAACGCTGAAAGTTTGTGATTATGGGGAAAAGTCATTTGCTTCCATCTATACCAGCATTTAAAGGGGCGGTAAAACACAAATTCACTTTTCTAACTTTAGCTAGTGTGTAATGTTCCTGTTTGAGCATAAACAACATCTGCAAAGTTACAACGTTCAAAGTTTTAAGCAAAGGGAGATATTTGCTTTTAAAGAAATCCATTTCTAAGGACTACAGCAAACGGCCGGTAAGGAGTACACGACATTCCTCCAGGGTTGCTGACGTCACTAACCCCGATATTTACATAAACCCCTCCTCCGTGAATATTAAAAATATTAATATTTATATTGCTGTGGATAAGAGTTGTTGTGGTATAGTTAGTAGGCTGGAGTGTCGTTGCCGCGATGCCGACGAAACGCTGTTATTTTCATCCAGATTGCAGGTCCACTTTGTTCAGCCTTCCTAGGGACGGGGAAGTTAGGGATCAATGGTTAAAATTTATTTTTAACTCGGTCCCTCATAATTATTACCCAAATCTCGCTCTCTGTGCTGCACATTTTACGGAGGAAAGCTACCGCAATCTTCGCGAGTTCAATGCAGAACTACTGGTAAAGGTAAGTGGCGTGACGTTTCTGAAAAACATGCACTAGGCGGTTAGCGAATCACAACACACTGGGCCAGCTAAACCAATCAAAGCCCATTGCTAGTTTTGAGGGACTGGGTTCATAGAAGCCATCAGACCGTTTTATAAGGAGGGACAGAGCAGTGTAGAATAAAGGTAAAATATATGAAAAATAATGCTTTTTTTTTTTTAAAAACGAAGCATGAAC
>NC_083465.1:28274458-28286958 GCF_030014155.1 Tachysurus vachellii
ACACGTCCTGTTTTAGTTTGTCCCCCATCACTTGTCTGATACTTTCCTCACCTGTTTCTCTGAGCTACTTCCTGGTACGGTTATTCCACCAAACACGGTCCACTTCCTTTCTAGCCTTTTTACCGAGACTCACACATTTCTTACTTGCAGTATCCTCAATACATCGACTAAACTCTTTTGAATCTTTTCAGAAGAAATCATTCTGTACAATTTACATACAGCTTCACGATCACTTTATAACCCATATTGTATTTATAAAAAGTTGAACTTCCAAAACGAGCAGCTGATCGGGAGACTTTACTTAATGATGAATGATTTCTTGATCCCTACAGCACAGAACACATCTACAACTCGTGCAGAACTAGATTCATTTTAGTTCAGACTCAAAGACAGAAAACCATTCATTTGTTTTATCTGATTGAAAAGGTCCCATAAGTCCAATGCCAGTGTGCTGGTAAAACCAAATAATAGTCCTAGTCCTTCCTGTTGCTCTTGTGTTGTGGTTGTTGTGACACCAAAATTTTTTTTGAAGTAATTCAATTCATTCATTCACTCATTTTCTACCGCTTATCCGAACTACCTTGGGTCACGGGGAGCCTGTGCAGGATACACCCTGGGCGGAGTACCAACCCATCGCAGGGCACACACACACACACTCTCATTCACTCATGCAATCACACACTACGGACAATTTTCCAGAGATGCCAATCAACCTACCATGCATGTCTTTGGACCGGGGGAGGAAACCGGAGTACCCGGAGGAAACCCCCGAGGCACGAGGAGAACATGCAAACTCCACACACACAAGGTGGAGGCGGGAATCGAACCCCCAACCCTGGAGGTGTGAGGCGAACGTGCTAACCACTAAGCCACCGTGCCAATTCAATTCAATTCAATTCAATTCAATTCAATTCAAGGTTATTTGTATAGCACTTTTTACAGTTGACATTGTCTCGAAGCAGCTTTACAGAACATAAAGCTCTGTAACATAAAGTACTCAACACTAACGTTACCGATCACACACTTTTGTGTGGTTTTGGTTTCCAAGTCAAATTTCCAAGTAAAATGTTTAGCAACTTTACACACAGTGATACGCTTTAAACACGCAGATCTGCTTTGAGTCTCTTGCGATTGTCGTCGTCTCTAATCGAAAACTCGACTTCACATTCAAAAGCGTTTACTAATCTAAAATATCTGGATGACTTGTACACAGAGATGTTGCTAGGTTTAATATTAACATAAGAAGTCATTCAAATTAAACTATAAGATTTGCACCCTCTCTTTTCCTTGGCATATCTATAGTTTTCCTTTTCATTTTAATTCTTCTTATTGTTTTTTTTAATTGTTCTATTATTGCTTGTTGTAGTGTTTTAGTGTGTATTATTATATTGTTTAATTCTATTTTGCTTTCATTATCTCTTGTCTTAGTATAATTTTTTTTTCTGTGTATTTTTACTAACACTCTTTTATTGTACAGCACTTTGGTCAGTCCTATGGCTGTTTTAAATGTGCTATGTAAATAACGTCAACTTGAACTTGAACCATAATAGGAATACCGGTTAGCATAAGTACAAAATAACAATAAATGCCAGGGAAATTTGTCTGTTCTTATTGCTACGCTAGCAGAGTATAACTAGATTTGTAAAGTTCGTCGTGACAAACTTTGATGTTGGCTTTGACGAGGCAAGTATTCGCAAAGGCAGGTGCTTTTTGGAGGTGCAGGTGCGAGTGGACATAAGGGTCAGTGTTACTTTTGGAGGCAAGTGGACAGAAAGATAGAGTGCAAAAACATTTGGAGGCAAGTGGAGATGAGTATGTAACGTCATTCGAATACTCCTGGGGAAGTTCCCCTCATTGGGCTGAGTGTTTTGATATGTCACATGTTCATGTTGTGATAATTTTTTATTTTCATGTGACGTCACGTGACGTCATCAGAATACCCTTGAGGAAGTTCCCCTCATTGTTCTGAGTGTTTTGATATGTCACATGTCCATGTTGTAAAAGGTTTTTTGATTTTGCATATTTTGGGGGCGGGGCTGTGGGACAACCGGAAGGCCAGTCGGTACACAAGTTTAAAACTTTTCGAACTAGTTCGAAAGCTTGCCGAGTTATAAACCTCCAAAGTTTATAATGGGAGTCTATGGGGAAAAAGGCCAATTTGAGACCCGGTACCGGAAGTACCGGTACTCGGATCGCTTAGAAAAGTCATAGCAACAAACTTCAGACCAGCGTCTACAACATATCCGACTCTGGTGCATGTGGCTCAAAAGCTCTAGGCCGCATTAAATTTTATAAATTTTTGTCTAAGCCTAAATATTAAAACAGAATGTTGGCTTCTACAAAGCGACATAATAATAGTGAAGATAAAATGTGCACTATTGTTTTAAACTCATCAATCACTCATTTGTATATTCATTAATAAGTCATTTATACACATTCGTGAAATAAAGGACTGAAACAACGGATGAACCCCGTATTATATACGAGTTTGTAATTCACTCGCTAGTTGAGGACTCCATTATTCATCTCCTCTGCTTTTGTAGGCCACGTTGCTTCTTTGTCCCATTGCACTGTAGAGTCTTTGTGCTGCATCTTCCACTTAATTGACCAAAACTAACCTCAGCAGACAACAAAACAAACAAACACTTATTCAATTCAAACAAACTCGTTCAAACAAATCTTCCTTGTCTTGTTTGCCCTGCAGAGGTAAAGCAGTGAGCGCTTGAGTGTATGAACACACCGATTTGTTTGGATTTATATGAAAGGAGCAGATGATGATGAGTGTAAGAGGGACTCCAGGCATGACTGTGTTTGTGGTCTCTCTCTCTCTCTCTCTCTCTCTCTCTCTCTCTCTCTCTCTCTCTCTCTCTCTCTGTCTCTCTCACCCTCTCTCTCTCTCTCTCTCTCTCTCTGTCTCTCTCTCTCTCTCTCTCTCTCTCTCTCTCTCTCTCTCTCTCTCTCTCTGTCTCTCTCTCTCTCTCTCTCTCTCTCTCTCTCTCTCTCTCTCTCTCACTCTCTCTCTGTCTCTCTCTGTCTCACTCTCACTCTGTCTCTCTCTCTCTCTCTCTCTCTCTCTCTCTCTCTCTCTCTCTCTCACTCACTCTCTCTCTCTCTCTCTCTCTCTCTCTCTCTCTCTCTCTCTCTGTCTCTCTCTCTCTCTCTCTCTCTCTCTCTCTCTCTCTCTCTCTCTCTCTCTCTCTCTCTCTCTCTCTCTCTCTCTCTCTCTCTCTCACTCTCTCTCTCTCTCTCTCTCTCTCTCTCTCTCTCTCTCTCTCTCTCTCTCTCTCTCTCTCTCTCTCTCTCTCTCTCTCTCTCACTCTCTCTCTCTCTCTCTCTCTCTCTCTCTCACTCTGTCTCTCTCTCTCTCTCTCTCTCTCTCTCTCACTCTCTCTCTCTCTCTCTCTCTCTCTCTCTCTCTCTCTCTCTCTCTCTCTCTCTCTCTCTCTCTCTCTCTCTCTCTCTCTCTCTCTCTCTCTCTCTCTCTCTCTCTCTCTCTCTCTCTCACTCTGTCTCTCTCTCTCTCTCACTCTGTCTCTCTCACTCTCTCTCTCACTCTGTCTCTCTCACTCTCTCTCTCACTCTCTCTCACTCGTTCTCTCTCTCTCTCTCTCTCTCTCTCTCTCACTCTGTCTCTCTCTCTCTCTCTCTCTCTCTCTCTCTCTCTCTCTCTCACACTCTGTCTCTCTCACACTCTCTCGCACTCTCTCTCTCTCTCTCTCTCTCTCTCTCTCTCACTCTGTCTCTCTCTCTCTCACTCTGTCTCTCTCACTCTCTCTCTCACTCTGTCTCTCTCACTCTCTCTCTCACTCTCTCTCACTCTCTCTCTCACTCTGTCTCTCTCTCTCACTCTCTCTCTCACGCTGTCTCTCTCTCTCTCTCTCTCTCTCTCTCTCTCTCTCTCTCTCTCTCTCTCTCTCCCTCTCTCTCTCTCTCGCTGCTTAATGAACCTGGCCATCTGCCATAGCATTCAGATTTGTTAAAATACTGCACTGAAAGGAAAAGCTGTTGCTATGAATAAACAGAGAAAAGGAAACGTGTTGTAAAGAAGTTTGTGTGGTAAAGGCTGTGTTCGAGATACACGAGGACACAGAGCATGCAGACAGAAATGGGCAAAGACGTGGGCTGTATTGTACGTGTGCCTCACATCTACACTTTCTGGATTATCTCCAAAGAAGCACATTCAGCCTTGCTTGCCTCTCGTTAATCAGCATTTCTTTTCTTTCTTTCTTTTTTTTTTTTCTGCTGGAAATAAAGTGTGGGACGTTCTTTGAGGTTTTTGTGTCTAGAAGAGTGAAAATATTGAACAGTTGTTTTTCTTCTGCACTCACTCATTATTTGCACATGCGTACATCATTACCATACAAATCACACTCTCGCAGTCTGTATAGTCATTTGATTGTCACTGTTTTGATTTGAAAGACACAGAGCTGTTCGGTGCAGCGTACGAACTCAAAAAGAAGAACAGAAGACAGTCAGTGGGCACCAAGGAAACGTGCGATGTTCATTCAGATCCTTACGATTGGTTTATGATAATGAACAGATTTTTATCCTGATGCAAAACGGACACGCGCATGAAGGAGCAGTGAATCTTACCATTGTACAACTGAAGTGCATCGGGGTTTTGTTACAAATGTAAAGGAAGAAGCTATAAAGAAGCTATACTGTAGAAAGAGAGAGAGAAGAGATAGAGAGAACAATACACTCTCTCACTCTCATTCATTTTCTACCGCTTATCCGAACTACCTCGAGTCACGGGGAGCCTGTGCCTATCTCAGGCGTCATCGGGCATCAATGCAGGATACACCCTGGACGGAGTGCCAACCCATCGCAGGGCACACACACACTCTCATTCACTCACACAATCACACACTACGGACAATTTTTCCAGAGATGCCAATCAACCTACCATGCATGTCTTTGGACCGGGGGAGGAAACCGGAGTACCCGGAGGAAACCCCCGAGGCACGGGGAGAGCATGCAAACTCCACACACACAAGGCGGAGGCGGGAATCGAACCCCCAACCCTGGAGGTGTGAGGCGAACGTGCTAACCACTAAGCCACCGTGCCCAGAACAATATACTCTAGAAGGAAAATGATTCGTTACTAATTTTTAAGTATTTATTTGTTCTCTAGTTCAATCAGAATCCATTTCATTTATCTTCATGATAGAATTTTCATCATCACCCAGCTGTTGGGGAAGTCGTGGCCTAATGGTTAGAGAGTTTGACTCCTAACCCGAAGAAGGTTGTGGGTTTGAGTCTTCGACCCGGCAATACCATGACTGAGGTGCCCTTGAGCAAAGGCACCGAACCCCCCAACTGCTCCCCGGGCGCCGCAGCATAAATGGCTGCCCACTGCTCTGGGTGTGTGTTCACAGTGTGTGTGTGTGTTCACTGCTGTGTGTGTGCACTTTGGATGGGTTAAATGCAGAGAACGAATTCTGAGTATGGGTCACCGTACTTCACGTCAGCCGTATGTCACGTCAGTAGTTGTTAACTACTGTTTTGTTTGTCTTTCTGCATATTGAACTCGAAACAAAACATTATAACAAGCTGCTTAATGCGCTATCAGCCCCAACGTTGTTCCAACCTGCTGAGGCATGGAATCCACCAGACTTTAACAGCAGATCCTTTATGTCCTGTAATATGCGAGGCGGCGTCTTCATGGATCCGACTTGTTTGTCCAGCACATCCCGCTGATTGAGATGTGGGGATTTTGGAGTCCAGGAAAACACCTCGATTGTTTATCATGCGTCTCAAACCATTCCTGAGCATTAGAAGGGATCATTGTGATGCTGAAAGAAGCCACGGCTATCAGGAAGCATGGCTGCTATGAGGTGTAACTGGTCCACGACACTGTTTAGATATGAGCTACATGTCAAAGCACATCCGCTTGAGTGATACTGTCTGTGTATTTTGTGTGTTTCGCAGCCTATTAAACATATTAACGCCGCATATTAAACATATATTTTTTTTTTTTCAATTTTAAACACGAAACATTTTTTGCTATGAGAGTTTGAATAGTTCACTGAATTTGCATCTACGGTGTTTCACGTCTTCTCCTCCTCGGCTCTGCGAGGGAAATGGCGATAAAGCACCGTGTTATACTCAGTGTTCATGTACAGCTTCATATATTACACAATGTTCTTCTCCTTCAGTGAAATTTGGCCAGTGCTGAAAGGTCAGACTCGCATGTAGCCACCTCACACCTGTCGTCTTTCCTCTGACCTAAAAGCAGCACTCCACATTCTCAGCTCGCCTCGAGGATCATTCGTGCCTTCTCTCTCTCTCTATCTCCCTCTCCCTCTCTCTCTCTCTCTCCTCTTTCTCCTCTCTGTCTTCTCTCTTTCCTGCCATTCAGATGACTTTTATTCGTCCTGTTCCAGCCCCATCTGCTCAGCACCGGCTGAGCCGTGAAGCCAGCGGCTAATTAAGCCATTATTTAGTCAGACGGTCCATTATATTCCTCTTTTCTGTCTTTTTTACAATGTGGAAAATATTACCTGGCGAGGTGGAGATAAGAGACTCGTACTTAGCCGGCTTTGGTCTCCTTCTCGTTGTTGCGGGTGTTTTATTTTAACGTGGGCTGTGAAATTTTGGGGGATCTATTCGAGTCTTTTTTATGTAATCCTTCTTTTACAGGACTCGAGAGCCTAAAATTAATGTTTGCACTCATTCGCGGATTGTTTTTTTTTTTTTCTTTCAGTGGAGCAGAACAATGGGATTTCACATAGCCGCTCTGTTTCTCTGTTTGTTTTCTCTTTTTTTTTGTCTCTAACACTGATGTTTATTGTTTGTGCTATGTCCCATCTATTTCCTGCTGTTGTTGGTAGCGCTGTCTTCTCAGATACAATCTTCCTACAAATGTGTGTGGACACCACAGCAGAGAGGCTATTTTAAGTCGCTTGTACTGTGCCGTCGGGGGGTTGAGGAGGGGCGGGAGAGCGAGCACCACGGCGACGGTGCTTTGGAATTCATTTGACATACGGTCCGGTGCGAAAGTTTGTGCACCCCGTGGACAAAGTAAAGAAGACAGCTGAATGTATGCTGATATATCGCATACTGTGTTACTTTTAACATGCGTGTTTGTGTTAACTTGGTCAGATGCCACACGGTACCTTCTTCACGGCATATCTGGCATATCAATAAAGATTGAACTAAAATTAAACACTGTGGTTTAACTGCGTTTATTTTCAATAAATTTTACCCTAAATAACTTTTGCAGAATTTGGCAGAGACCCAAATCCAGAGTGATTTACACTCACTTACTTTCTACCACTTATCCGAACTACCTCGGGTCACGGGGAGCCTGTGCCTATCTCAGGCGTCATCAGGCATCAAGGCAGGATACACCCTGGACGGAGTGCCAACCCATCACAGGGCACACACACACTCTCATTCACTCACGCAATCACACACTACAGACAATTTTCCAGAGATGCCAATCAACCTACCATGCATGTCTTTGGACCAGGGGAGGAAACCGGAGTACCCGGAGGAAACCCCCGAGGCACGGGGAGAACATGCAAACTCCACACAGACAAGGCGGAGGCGGGAATCGAACCCCCAACCCTGGAGGTGTGAGGCGAACGTGTTAACCACTAAGCCACCGTGCCCCCCGAGTGACTTGCATTTGAGCTCATTTTTATACAACTGAGAAACTGAAGGTTAAGGGCCTTGCTTAAGGGCCCAGCTGTTGCTGCTCAGTGGAACCTGGGATTCAAGCTCACAACCTTGTCATTAGTAGTTCAACACTTTAACCACTTAAACCATTACATCCCATATCCCAGGTGCCATAATTAGGTGTACTGGTGGCTCAAATGGTTAAGGCTCTGGGTTGGTTATCGGAGATTGTGTTTTAAGCCCCAGCACTGCCAAGTTGCACTGTTGGGCCCTTGAGTAAGACCCTTAAACCTCACTGCTCTAGTGGTGCTGTATCATGGCTGACCTTGTGCTTTGGCCACAATTTCCATAGTTGGGATATGTGAAGAAAGAATTTCACTGTGCTGTAACGTATATGTGACAAAATAAAGACTGCTATAGTATTTTATTAATAAATCATGAATGTCAGCATCAATAGTGTCAGGCTCATGCAGATTATAAAACTCGTCTGATCACACACACACTAACACACACATTTTACAAAGAGAAAGAGACTTTTGTTCTTGTTTGCTCTGTTTAACGTCTGACCCACACAAGTAATTGACTGACATTCTGGATTTATCTGTCCTGATCTCATTAAAAGATAATTACCTGATGAATAAACCATGTTGAGAAAGTCAGTTAAGAGCACATATTAATTGACATTCATGTAAATGTCTAACTGTTTACTGACGTTCTAATGTTTATTAAATCCATGATTCATAAATGCAAAAATAAAATGATTTCATTTTCCTAAATTCTGAAAGTTCTGCCTCTTTATCCGTTTAAACGCCCCAGGGGTAAAAACTATTGCACTCAACTCTATACCAAAAACTAGCAGTTTGTATTATTTGGATTTGGACTTTATTTATTATTTTTATTATATTTTTATTATTTACTATTTATTTATTTATTTATTTATTTATTATTGTTAAATATATATATATATATATATATATATATATATATATTTTAGACTCTTTAAATTTATTTATTTATTTCTTTTTTTATTTCTTTTTTTTTTTTTACCTGAGCTGAACTGACATCACATAGCAGGATCCCTCCGTATTTCCCCGTTGACTCTTGAAATTTGCACTGCATTTTGTCTGAGCGTTCATCTGGTCTTTTGTCAAATTCCTTTGTCTAAATACGATTAAATTTTCCCCTGTTGTTCACAAACACCTCTAAGCTGCAATGGCAGGTTTATGGCATGAAACACATTCGACAGCTTTAACCTTCTCTTGTTTACTAAATAAAAACTACATGTATTGCTTAAGCTGTGCAAATTGCTGTTTGTACAGCCATCACCCTTTCACACGAACACGTCCTCCTCAAATGAAGAATCCATTTAAAAGCAGCACTTTGTGAAATGGACGGATAATGGGGTGGCACTCAAGCTGTCGGCTGATGCATCTGGGACTTATAACGCTTGAAATAACTTATTTCAATAAATTAGCTGGCAAACGCTCAAGCTGGTTTATCTATTCTCTTTCCATTGTACGGACCACTGATTGACTTTGGCTGCATTCAATTTGGGCTTTCTGTTAATAACAGATGAGAGGAAAGCTTTCAGACTAGATTTAGCTCATGGCTGCTTTTCATGATGCCGGTACATTCGCGTGCCTCGTGAAAACCTGCGAGATTCCTGCGAGTCTTTTTTTTTTTTGCCTTAAAGCAATTTTTTTTTCATATTGTGTATTATTGAAGATTTGATTAATAATCTAATTACTGTAGGCTTAGAGTGGGGATGTAGCCTTAATACGAAAACGTGAGGTGCACGATGATTGAAAGACAATGTTGACATTTGAAATCACCTAAACAATCCCAAATGGGCGTCACCCCTGTTTTGATAGCTCCGCCCCACACATACATACGCAACCCAGGCAACTATTATGACTGAACCTGTTGGGGCAGCTGTCCGAGGGGATATTTTTTATCAATAAATGAACACAATGAGTAATACTATAGTAGTACAAATGTGTTTTTGTAGTACTGTGTGTTGTACCGTGAAAGTTTTAGCTCCGTTTCACGCGGAAGACGACGTTCAACACCTAGAACCCGAGACAGCGGTAACGGCAGAGGCTAATGTCAGACGTGCGCACTGAACACTCTCTCCGCCGCATATCGACAAGACACGCCCCTTTCTGCTAATTGGCTACAAGTTTGTTTTGTCAGTCGGCCCGACTAACAGTTTTCAGTCTTCTGAAGCATTTTTCAGACATCGTGCACCCCACCTTTAAAACGATCACTTGCTCTTAACAGATACAAATATAGAAACCGCTTGTTTTTTTTTGTTCGTCAAATTTGTCAGCGGATTTTTCTCGACTATGATCTTCCATTATGACACGTCTGCGTCCGCTAGCCGTGACTGACTGCTACCGCTTCCGTCGATCCCGGGGAGATTTCCTTGCTCTGTTACATTAGCTGTTGTTTTTTGTGACATCCTTCCAAGTTATCTCACCACTGCGCAGCCCTGTACGGCACGATGCTCCTGTGCCTCCTCGTTTCATTTTTAAACCTGTCACTTCCCTACAGAGTCCACACAAAGCAACATCTCTTCTCACCTCTTCTTGCCTAAAAATTAAAGCAACGTTCGGAAAGCAGGTGGGGAAAAAATAAGTACCCCCTCCATACTTTCACAGTTATTAAGAGAGTAATTAGCAGGCAGGTGTTAGTAATGAAATGCACCAGATTAGTTAATAATCAGGATGTGTGACTACCTCTACAGATGTTCTGCTTTTAGCAGTTTGGTTTTCAGGAGAACTCTGGTGTGCGTCTACAGTAGTGTTAATTTCGTCAGACGAGACGAGACGAAATATGTTCGTCAACAACCTTTTTTTTCATGACTAAGACGAGACGATGACGAGACTGCACCACTGTCCAAAAATGCTGACTAAGACTAAATTAACATGCATTATTGTTGACGAAAAAAGACGAGACGAAATTTTTTGTATAAAATAAAAACTAAGATAAAATCTCTCTTCATTTTCGTCTACAATTGTCTCTGCTTTTTCATCAGCTGTTACGCCTTTAAAATATTCACAACGAGTTCGCGGCTTCGCGCTGTTTAGTGTGTGTGTAGAAACAATTCGTCCGAGCGCAAGTCCGAGCACAAGTCCCTTGTACGTGACAGCTTATGTCCCGATAACCGGTCTTTGCATTACGATTAAAAGCAGTATCAATAAAGTAAAAAATGTGATGTGCGGTCAGGTTCGAGTGAAACATACGTGAAACACTTTTTTTACTGAAATATTTATCAGTAATAATCTCAGTAATAATGTGTTATTTAAAAAAAGACTACAATTTTTTGACTAAAACTTGACTAAGATACCTTGAGTTTTCTTTTGACTAAAACTAGACTAAAATGACGAGACTTTTAGTCGACTAAAACCTGACTAATAAAAAAAGATATGTGAATGACTAAATATGACTAAAACTATGACTAATGACTAAGACATTTGGCACAAGACTAAGACTAAAATTAAATTCAAAATAGGTGACGAAATTAACACTAGTCTACAGCAGGGCAAGAAGAAAGGACGCTATAAATAACAGCATAGTGTTGAAAGAGGGTGTAGTTTCCCATGACTATATATTTATTGTTCATTATACACAATGAGAAACCTCAGGCTTGCACACGATACACTACATATTAGACATGATAGCACTAAATATGATTGTGTCTGAGCTGCTTTATGACACATGGATGTAGTTTAGAATCTGGAGTAGATCTAGCGGTAATTCATCACTATTATTAGATGATGATGATGCAAATAACACAATAATGATGAAGATAATGATGACAATAATGATGACCTTGTTGAATGATGACGATGGTGATTACAGTAATGATGATGATGATGACAGTGATGATGACAATGAGGAAGATGTCAGTGATGATGACAATGATTATGATGGCAATGATGAAAATGAATGATGACGATGGTGACAGTGATGATAATGACAACGATGATGATGTCAGTGATGACGATGTTGGCAATGATGAGGATGACGATGATGGCAATGATGGAAGTGATGTGATGATGATGATGATGATGATGATGATGGTGATGACAGTGAGGACAATGATTATGATGATGATGGTGATGACAATGATTACGATGATGACAGTGATGATGATAATGATGATGATGATGATGATGACAGTGAGGACAATGATTATGATGATGATGGTGATGACAATGATTACGATGATGACAGTGATGATGATAATAACAGTGATGATGATGATGATGATGATGATGATGGTGATGACAGTGAGGACAATGATTATGATGATGATGGTGATGACAGTGATGATGATGATAACAGTGATGATGATGATGATGATGATGATGATGATGAGGACAATGATTATGATGATGATGGTGATGACAATGATTACGATGATGACAGTGATTATGATGATGATGATAACAGTGATGATGATGATAACAGTGATGATGATGATGATAACAGTGATGATGATGATGATGATGATGATGATGATGATGATGACAGTGAGGACAATGATTATGATGATGATGGTGATGACAATGATTACGATGATGACAGTGATGATGATGATAACAGTGATGATGATGATGATGATGATAACAGTGATGATGATGATGATGATGATGATGATGATGATGATGATGATGATGACAGTTATTTTAAAAGCAGCAGTTACTGAAAATGTCACTTTACTATCCTAATTTCTTTACACGTTAGTTTAAAATTACAGTTTATAATATATAATAATAATAATAATAATAATAATAATAATAATTCATAGTAATTCAAAGTAATAATTCATAGTAATTCAATTAATATTAATTGCAGTCAGAATCTTTTTT
>NC_083465.1:28291958-28294458 GCF_030014155.1 Tachysurus vachellii
CTGATAAAACCAAACTGCTCCCCGAGTCATCAGACGTTTCTCTTGTTCCGCGTTCACGGTCCCTCCGGATTTCCAACGCTGGAACGAGAAGCTCATTTTCTTCGCCACTTTAAAAAAGGAGTATAATAAATGGGAATCGAGTCTGAGCATTGATCTCGCTCCAGAGGCAGATTTATGAGTTGTTCAAGGGAGTGTGTGTTGTCTCCTCCTCAAGTCTAAAGGCTGGTTGAGTAAATTGGAGACAGCCAGAAGCGTGGACGAGGACGAGGATGAGGACGAGGACGAGGAGGGAGCAGTGGGGTTTCTTTTATTTACACACTGGCCTCTGGCATAGCTCTAAAATACACAGCGCATTAGGAGCCCCGGTCCAGTACGTTAGACAGACTTCTTGCTTAGTGTTTTATTCAGAATTCACTTTCTAACTGGTTTTAGTCTCTCCAGGATTTCAAGATTTCGCGATCGCAGGAATGAAGCTAAATTTGTCAGAATGGCTGCAGAGTTTCTGCAGATTTGGGCCGAGAAATATAGTGTGACTTCATGTCATCGCAACACTCGTTCAGCCAAAGCTCTCTTTGGTGTGTGTTTGTGGAACATGAATACAGCTCACAGTGAAAGTCTTTACATTACATACAGCATGTGTCTTCACTAAGAGGAGTTTAAAAGAAGAAGAAAAGAAGACGTTTTTTTTTTTTTTGGCAACAAAATGAATTGCTGTGAATTGCAGGAGAAACTGATATATATATATATATATGCATTGTGTGTGTGTTTGTGTGTGTGTGTGTGTGTGTGTGTGTGTGTGTGTGTGTGAATTGATATAGATATAGACATATATGCATTGTATGTGTGTGTGTGTGTGTGTGTGAATTGATATAGATATAGATATATATGCATTGTGTGTGTGTGTGTGGTGTGTGAATTGATATAGATATATATGCATTGTATGTGTGTGTGTGTGTGTGTGTGTGTGTGTGTGTGTGTGTGTGAATTGATATAGATATAGATATATATGCATTGTATGTGTGTGTGTGTGTGTGTGTGTGTGTGTGTGTGTGTGCGTGTGTGTGTGTGTGATTACATAGACTTTTTATGTCAGCTCTATAATTAAAGTTCCTGATTACAGTTTCACAACCCCATAAAACTCTTGTTTTCTATCTTTATTTATTTATTTATTTAGTCTTTTTCCACAGCCTCTGCTAAACAAACAGCGTACAAACGGGCGAAGAAATAATAATAGTTAAAAGCTATTCCAGTTTCCTTATGGCTAATAGAGCTCTACATTTCACCACATCCCTTGCTGATTAATCAGTCCAATTAGAACTAAACATACTCTTAAAACAGCGCTGATTAATACCAAGACTCACATCTGCATATCGACGCTCCCTCATTAAAACACGATCCCTTTCAGTACAGAACTCTCAGTCCCTTTTAGTCCCCGTGCAATATTAAAGATAAAGAAGTCTGGAAATTAAGACACGCTGAAGAGCCTCGGATGAATGATCCGCCGCACCGGGGAAGGGACGGCTACAAACAGTCTTTTTGTCATGGGCTGTCATGGAGTTGCCTTTGGTGTGCTGAACCTTTCCCTGTTTTTTTTTTTTCTTTTCTTTTCTTTTCTTCTTTTCTCCATAACAGTTTATTTGCCACCGCCTTCATCACTGCTAGACCTGCTAAACATCAACCGGCGTGATTTATGAGTTCATTCGAACAACCACTCGGAGGAAGGAGAGATGGAGTGAGGGACAAATCAAGAGCGTAATAGACAGAGAGAAATAGAGCGCCGAGGAGGCCGACAGAGAGACAGATAGAGAGACAGGAGAAGACAAAGAGGCACGGAGAGTGAGAAGAAAGACAGACTTCTTCACACCCACCACTTTGCACACGCTCTTAACAGCTTTCCTAAGACCACAAGGGCGTTTTGTGGCTATAAATATACCCAAAGAGATTATTCACACCCAAAGACTTGTGGTGTGAAGCGTTTCTCAGTCTCACACACACACACACACACATCTTCAGGAAAAGATACACATCTACTGTATTATCACCCACAACTTTCATCCAAAGCCTCTCTACTGCGCTTTTAATCCATAAAGCGATGTATAAACCACTGTGACATTTATTTAAGATTGTAAAATACGACAGTGTTGTGATCGTGAGGTCCGTAGCTACAAAGCTATGTCCAGTGTTTAGTGTTCTGAAGAGAACCTTCTAAACTGTCACGCACTTTATTACATCCGTCTCCCAGAGCGTATCATATTCTCACTCAGAAAAGTCTCGCCAATCCCATCTCATGTGACTCTTTTACAGACTCTTTTAAAGCTTTTAGTCATCCGCTCTACTAATGAAACTTATCAATGAATGAGAGATGAGATGAAGAAGAAGAAGAAGAAGAAGAATGAAGCTATTAAAAGCAGCTGCTTTTATCTCACAGCTCGGGCAGTGATGTGGACTATTAGAAGGAGAAGTTTTATTTATAACTTATACCTTTCAGTAATGTGAAATG